>NC_089779.1:15529832-15532332 GCF_040412425.1 Macrobrachium rosenbergii
TTCTAAGGACACTACAAAACTGAAAGATAAAATTATAACCTGTAAGTACAAATATCATTCAAAAGTTTTTTTTACGTACACTAAAAACTGAAAGATAAAATCAAGTCTTGTAAGTACAGATATCATTAAAAAATATTTTTTACGTACACCAAAACACCGAAAGATAAAACTGATAAATATTTTTACAGACACTAAAAAACAGAAAGATAAAATTAAGCCTTGTAAATATAAATAAATCATTCAAAAAGATTTTTTACGTACACTAAAAACAGAAAGATAAAATCAAGTCTTGTAAGTATAGCTATCATTAAAAAAATATTTGTACGTACACTAAAAAACTGAAAGATAAAATTAAGTCTTGTAAGTATAGATATCACTAAAAAAAGTATTTTTTACAGACACTAAAAAACTGAAAGATGAAATCAGGTCTTGCATGTATAGATATTAAAAAATTATTTTTACGTACACTAAAAAACTGAAAGATAAAATCAAATCTTGCAAATATAAATATCATTCAAACAGATTTTTTACATACACTAAAAAACATTGCAAATATAAATATCATTCAAACAGATTTTTTACATACACTAAAAAACAATCTGAAAGATAAAATTAAGCCTTGTAAATATAAATATCACTCAAAAAGATTTTTTACGTACACTAAAAATGAAACAAAAGATGAAACCAAATCTTTTAAGTATACATACTATTCAAAAAACATTTTTACGTCAACAAAAAATTATTATTCTAAAATAAATATACAAGTATTTTTAATGGTTTTTGAAATAATACATTACACATGAGACCTTCGAATCACTGATATAAAAAAAATTATTGAAAAAATTTGCTAAAATTTTTAAAACTAATTAGAACAAACAAGACACGAAAATGGGGTAATATCCTGTAAAAATAAATAGTCAAAGACAATTTTTACGTATACTAAAAAATATTATTCTAAATTAAATATATAAGTATTTTTAATAGTGTTTGAAATAATACATCACACAAGAGAATTGGAATCACTGAAATAGAAAAAATCATTTGAAAAATTATCTAAAATTGTTAAAATTGACTGGAATAAATGAGAAACACAAATGCCATTTACAAGACAAAAAAAACGATTACAATGAAATAAAAAAAATAAAAACATTTGGCTGATAGTGATAAACAGTTCGAGAGTAAATGCAGTGACCTAATCGATAAATGCAATGAAGTTATTACGCAAAAATAACTTACGAGTATTGCCATGAATTCCTGAGAAAGAAATCGCCATTTGGAATACGGAGAACCTGTGGCAGTTAGATGGCATATCTCTCTCTCTCTCTCTCTCTCTCTCTCTCTCTCTCTCCATTTCACAGACATTTCAGACAATAAAAGATCACATACTATTGACAACTTCAGAATATCGTGACGGCAAATCTCTCTCTCTCTCTCTCTCTCTCTCTCTCTCTCTCTCTCTCTCTCTCTCTCTCTCTCTCTCTCCATTTCACAGACATTTCAGAGAAGAAAAGATCACATACTATTGACAACAACTTCAGAATATCGAGACGGCAAATTCTCTCTCTCTCTCTCTCTCTCTCTCTCTCTCTCTCTCTCTCTCTCTCTCTCATTTCATAGACTTTTCAGACAACAAAAGATCACACACTATTGAAAACAACTTCAGAATATCGTGACGGCAAATTCTTTCTCTCTCTCTCTCTCTCTCTCTCTCTCTCTCTCTCTCTCTCTCTCTCTCTCTCTCTCTCTCTCTCTCTCTCTCTCTCTCTCTCTCCATTTCACAGACATTTCAGACAACAAAAGATCACACACTATTGACAACAACTTCAGAATATCGTGACGGCAAATTCTCTCTCTCTCTCTCTCTCTCTCTCTCTCTCTCTCTCTCTCTCTCTCTCTCTCTCTCTCTCTCTCCATTTCACAGACATTTCAGACTATAAAAGATCACATACTATTGACAACGACTTCAGAATATCGTGACGGCAAATTCTCTCTCTCTCTCTCTCTCTCTCTCTCTCTCTCTCTCTCTCTCTCTCTCTCTCTCTCTCTCTCTTCCAAAACATCTCTTACCGAGATCAATGTCTTCCCCAGAGTTCATTTGCATCTTCTCCCTCGATCTTCATTATTCCAAGTCTCGATTCTGTTTCTACATTTAGGCAACTCCTTTACATTTAAGAAAAGTTACTTCTCCAGTTCATCAACATGGATCACCTCTCCTCTCTCTCTCTCTCTCTCTCTCTCTCTCTCTCTCTCTCCCTCTCTCTCTCCTCTTCTTCTTCTTCTTCTTCTTCTTCTTCTTCTTCTTCTTCTTCACTGTTTAGTTGTGTATATTGAGTTTCAACACCAATCCCTCTCAGGAGAAAAGGAGGCGTTCTGTATTTAATATACAACAAATACAAATACACACACACAATGTATATATATATATATATATATATATATATATATATATATATATATTTACTGTAAGAAGAAAAGGTTGCTCTCTCTTTCTCTCTCTAAA
>NC_089779.1:15537332-15542332 GCF_040412425.1 Macrobrachium rosenbergii
TTTCTTTTACAGAAAACTTAAAATAAGACTAAAATATGCACCAATTCACAGATCTGAATTTCGTATGAAGTAATTGTGAACTCTGTAACAAAATGATAAAATTCCAGGCTATCTGCAAACACCCACATGCACCCAAATTGAACATTTGCCTACGGCATTTCACTCAAAATTCTTTTTTCTAACTCTGTAATTAAAAAAAAAAATAGACACTTGCTCAAAATGTCTGCTATAAAGAAGCAATATGGTGCTTGCTTCTCTTTCTCACAGCCTGCAATACCGCACATGTATGTATGTATGTATGTATGTATGTATGTATGTATATAATATATATATATGTATATATATTTGTATATATATGTATATATATATACGTACATATACACGTATATGTGTATATATATACGTATATATATATATATATATATATATATATATATATATATATATATATATATATATATATATATATATATATATATATATATAGATAGATATATACGTATATATATTATATATATATATACGTGTATATATATACATATATATACACATACACAAACACACACACAATCTCAAATCTACTACCGAACTATCCAAGAAGAATAAAACTGCGTAAACTGTGATGTCTCTCTGTGGATTCTGACAGTTAATCTCAGCGTTCACAATAAAAATAAAAACGCGCCGGCTACCCCTCAGGGCCTGGTCTCTCGACGTTCTCGAGAGCATCCGACACTATAAGATTCTCTCAGGTCGACACAACAGTAAGAATCTCAGGGGCTTAAAGGTGACTGAGGTTGACAAATTCAGAGGTCTGATATGTCCAACGCGTCGAGAGGCTTTCGGCTTTCATTTTGCTCAGTGTTTCCTGTGTATAACAAACACAATGTATGTATGTTCGTATATGTATATATGTGTATATATACATGTGTATATATGCATATATATACATACATACATACAAACATAGTATATATATATATATATATATATATATATATATATATATATATATATATATATATATATACTTCTATATATATATTTATATATACATACGTATATATATTTAAAAACATACATATACCTGTGTTTCTACGAGAGAGAATCCTATATAACACATCTCTTATTTTATTATTTCTCTCTCTCTCTCTCTCTTCTCTCTCACACACCTCAACTGCAACCCACAACAATCGACTTACAGGAACATAATTTCCAGCCTATCCATGAGAGAGAGAGAGAGAGAGAGAGAGAGAGAGAGAGAGAGAGAGAGAGAGAGAGAGAGAGAGTAATTACACAAAATGCATACACAAAAATGTCTAAAACAAAATTCTGCATAGTATATAAACTGATATTCCTACGAATCCCGAATCCTTTTCTGGAATAGAATATGATGTTTAGGTCAAAGGGCAAGAGTTGGGACCTATGAGGTCAGTCGGCGCTGACACGGAAACTGAAAGTGGAGGAGGTTTGAAAGGTGTAACAGGAAGACAACCTCGCAGTTGCACTATGAAACAACTGTTAGAAGTATGTGCAAAGTAAGATAGACGAAAGAGAATATGAATGGAGGTACAGTAAAAGGAATGAAAGGGGTTGCAGCTAGGGGCCGAAGGGACGCTGCAAAGAACCTTAAGTAACGCCTAAAGTGCACCACGTGAGGTGCACTGACAGCACCTACCCTCTAGCGGGGGCAAATCCTTTTCAAATATTCGACCGAGACAACACTTCCCATTCGACAACACAAATATTATTAGTCCAGTCCAGGTCACGACCTCAATTCGCTAAGAGCAATAACATCACGGTGATGTCGCCAAAGAAAATAGAAAACCCGGCACACAAATACGAGACGCATTCTCTCTCTCTCTCTCTCTCTCTCTCTCTCTCTCTCTCTCTCTCTCTCTGGCACTTCATAAACACTTCACAAACGTCTCCGGAACACGACACGGGTGTATATATAAGTATGATCCTGTCCACTATCATTCATAACCTCCCGAAATACAATATGTCCCGTGTCGCACTTCATACTTCCTAAACGGCCTTTCCTTTCCCCTTGTCATTTGCTGGGTCATGAATGTATGCTCGAAATAGCTCTCCTGGGGTATCCTCTTCTCCCACAGGGGACCCCGATTCCCCCCCGGTGGTCCAACTCTCCCCCCAACCTCCCCAGAGGGATCGCACTTTCCTTTGTCATTTGCTGGTTCATGGATGTATACCAGATATAACTCTCCAGGGGTATATTCTTCGCCCACGGGGTCCCCAGTTCCCCAGGGGGTCCCAATCCCCCCACTCTCCCCCGGGGGAGGGAGGGATCCCAAACGCCTCACGCCCAGCGAAACTCATTTTCCCCTGATGACGAAAGACAGCGACGACGGGCAATAGTTCTCCAAAGGTATCCTCCCCCCGCCCACGGGGGACACCAGTTCCCCCGGGGATCCCAATCCCGACCCCCAAGGGAGAGGGATGGATCCCACACACCTCACGCGCAACGAAAGCTTATTCCGGCAATTCGTCATCGTGACATTGTGTTTTATAACATTCTAACACGACCCCCTTCCCGCCACCCCGGGGGCACCAATGCCGCCCAATATGACGGTAATCTAAAGAGAAGGTCTTGATGGCACGTTCCGAGACCCCAGGGGCATTTACGTACGGTCCTTAAGCTCTTCCTGGGCTCGTTACTTCGCTTTTGGTTGGACGACGTGGGTATAAATGCAGAGGTCATTGTTTGTAGATTACGAGTGTACACAAAAACAATAAATACACGGATCTATGTGCATATATATATATATATATATATATATATATATATATATATATATATATATATATATATATATACTATACATATATATATATATATATATATATATATATATATATATATATATATATATATAATACTGCATATACATCACATGGTAAAAACAAATTGGCTTAAAATTTCAAGGTCAAGGTTAAAGATATGTAGAGAACCTCTCCTAAATTCTTCCGACTTCACGTACAGTCACGTAAAAAAAATAAAATATAACAACAAACAACCAAGAAACTAAAAGTATGAATATCTGAAGCCCGAGAGAGAGAGAGAGAGAGAGAGAGAGAGAGAGAGAGAGAGAGAGAGAGAGAGAGAGAATAAACCCTGTGAAATTGCATACTGTCAGTGCGATATTTTCTTCTTCATTTAATTCAACAGCGAAATTCGCTTTCGATTGTGCCTCTCTCTCCCAGATAACAGGAACCGCGTCTGTTCTCTATTCATAGTCTTGACGGCTTAATTAAAGCCGATTCTCCACTTACATCCATAAATACTTGCACTGTTAAGCCTGCTCTTTTCTCTCTTTCTCTCTCTCTCTCTCTCTCTCTCTCTCTCTCTCTCTCTCTCTCTCTGTGGCCACTTGCACGAAAAAATACTTGCACTGTTAAGCCTGGATCCCTATCTATTCTTCTCTCTCTCTCTGTCTCTCTCTCTCTCTCTGTCTCTCTCTCTGTCTGTCTCTCTCTCTCTCTCTCTCTCTCTCTCTCTCTCTCTCTGTAGCCACTTGCACGAAAAAAATATTTACACTGTTAAGTCTGCAGCCCTATCTACACTCTCTCTCTCTCTCTCTCTCTCTCGACTTACATGAAAAAATACTTGCAATGTTAAGCCAGAATCCCCATCTACTCTCTCTCTCTCTCTCTCTCTCTCTCTCTCTCTCTCCTTACCCGAAAAAATACTTGTACTGTTAAGCAAGCCTCTCTCTCTCTCTCTCTCTCTCTCTCTCTCTCTCTCTCTCTCTCTCTCTATAGTATTTCTTAATTACCACTCTCCACAACTTTCCTCACTTTTCTCTCGCCCTCTTCTTCGAAGAACTCTTGCCTAACCCTTTCACCCAATACATTAAACACCCCTCCCTTTCTCTCTTCTCTCTCTCTCTCTCTCTCTCTCTCTCTCTCTTCCCATAACATGCCATCAATCTCCTGTAACCCTCTCGTCTTATTCGGCTTCTCATTATAGTTCCAATTACAATCCCTTAAAATTCTTCGACAACCCTTTTTTCCCACTCAAAAAAAAAAACGAAAACAAAAAAAATAAAAACGCGCTTCCCGTACTCCGATTTCCACTCCCCTATAAAAGTTAACATATGGATCTCTCTCTCTCTCTCTCTCTCTCTCTCTCTCTCTCTCTCTCTCTCTCTCTCTCTCTCTCCTCCGCCTGTGACACGGAGGTAGTTTGGTTTTAACACATTCGATCAAAGGCATAAGAATGCGGCTGCAGACTGGCACAGGCTGTTAGCACTGTGGGGAAAGAAAGAAAACTGTAAACGAGAGAGAGAGAGAGAGAGAGAGAGAGAGAGAGAGAGAGAGAGAGAGAGAGAGAGAGAGAGAGACTGGTAAAACTTCAGTGGAAAAACAAGTGACAGCGAGAGAGAGAGAGAGAGAGAGAGAGAGAGAGAGAGAGAGAGAGAGAGAGAGAGAGAGAGAGAGAGAGAGATGTACTTGTACTGTAAAACTTCGGTGGATAAATAACTGAAAGAGAGAGAGAGAGAGAGAGAGAGAGAGAGAGAGAGAGAGAGAGAGAGAGAGAGAGAGAGAGAGAGAGAAATGTTTTTTAGTACTGTATACCCTGTCTTGACAACCAAGCAAAAAAATAAATAAATAAATAAAATAAAATAAAATAAAGACGAGAGGAAGAACAACGGAAACCCAACAATTGACTAAAGCGGAACAAACAAGAACAGATTTTTCAACCGAGGCTTAAATGCTACGCAAAAGCATAACGCCAGCGAACAAAAGGAAGGAAAAGTATGCAAAGTTGAAGCGTCTCAAGATAAGATCATAGCACTTACGACCGGCTGACTGAAACCAATAATAATAATAATAATAATAATAATAATAATAATAATAATAATATATATATATATATATATATATATATATATATATATATATATATATATATATATATATATATATATATATACTTTTAAAACATAATCGAATTACACACACCAAGCACCTGACCTAAT
>NC_089779.1:15547332-15559832 GCF_040412425.1 Macrobrachium rosenbergii
ATATATACATTTACATAATATATGTAGATATTGATTTATAAATATATACATATATATATGTATATATAAATATATAAATTTATATATATAATGCATTTATGTAAAACAAACCTATTAATATATGTAAATATAATATATACTTATATATACATACATACATACATACATACATACATACATACATACATACATACATACATATATATGTATGTATTATAAATATTAAACCTATAAAAACCTAAAGCACAAAACCTAGAATAAAGCAAGAATAAAGTGATGGCACTGAATTGAATATAGAATTTTGGGCAAAGGCCAAGCACTGGGACCTATGAGGTCATTCAGCGCTGAACCGGAAACTGACAGTAAAAGGTTTGAAAGGTGTAACAGGAGGAAAACCTCAAAGCAGTTGCGCTATGAATCAATTGTTAGGAGAGGGTTAAGGAAAGTAAGATGGAAGACAGAGAATATGAAAGGAGGTACAGTAAAAGGAACGAAAAGGGTTGCAGCTAGGGGCCTAAGGCACGCTGCAAAGAACCTCAAGTAATGCCTACAGTGCAACGCATGAGGCGCACTGATGGCACGACCTCCCTACGGGGAATAAAGTGATGGAAAACAAATATAGTTGCCATAATAAACAAGCGTCAAAAATCAAAATTACATTGGTTCGAAATCTTAAGATTCTCTTAAAATTATTCTAATAAAAGAACAGCATGCTCTTTCTAAATAGCCTTTACATGACAATGACTATTTTACTGAAATTCTATACGCCGTCCAAAGCGTTATCGACATACAGTATTTACACTACACATAATTGAATTTAGATCTTTTGAAACTCATAATGGGGTGTTTCATGTTATAAATTCAACCCTTTCATTAAAGGGAATGTTGTATTCGACGTTAATACAGCCTGTCTCCTGTCACAAAAGTGTACCAAGAAAAAAAAAAGAAGTAAAAATTGCGACGAAGTTTCTTCGGCAAAATCGAGTTTTCTGTACGGCGTATAATCAAGACCACCGAAAATACATTTATCTTTCAGTGGTCTCGGTATAATGCTGCAGGAGCTGCGGCCTGTGAAACTTCAACCACGGCCCGATGGCGGCCTATCCTATATCGTTGCCAGAAGCGCGATTATAGCTAACTTTAACCTTAAAAAAAATAAAAACTACTGAGGCTAGAGGACTGCAATTTGGTATGTTTGATGACAGGAGGGTGGATGATCAACATACCAATTTGCAGCCCTCTAGCCTCAGTAGTTTTTAAGATCTGAGGGCGGACATGAAAGTGCGGACGGACAGACAAAGCCGACACAATAATTTTCATTTACAGAAAACTAAAAACTGAAATAGATATTCAAATCTTCTGGAATTCATAATGAGATCATTCATGTAATAAATTTAACCCTTTCCGTAAAGGGAATGTTTCGTTCATTTGCAAAAAAATTACACAAAAAAATACTAATTTAAAATAGTTTTCTTTTATATCTTTTAAAATTCATATTGGGGTCTTCCATGTGATAAACTCAGGAGTTTCTTCTATGGGAAATTTATATTCGTCATTTTCAAAAATGGTACCAAGAAATTAAAAAAAAAAAATACAACAGTTTTCCTTCAAATATTTTGAAATTCAAAACGAGGCCATTCATGTAATAATAAAATGAACAAGTTTTTTCTAGGGGATTTTATATTCGTTTTTTTTTCAAAAATGGTACCAAGAAATAAAACATTATGGAACATTTTTTTTAACTTAGAGCAAAACCAACAAAAACACTTGACCATTCAGACGCAATCTACGCAAAAAAAACAATAATAATAATAATAATAAAATACGGTGTACTAAGAATTCTAAGTCTCAATCTCCCCTAAAATCTATTGGCCCATCGTTCACCCGTATGACAGGAGACAGGCTGTATGAACTCTCTCTCTCTCTCTCTCTCTCTCTCTCTCTCTCTCTCTCTCTCTCTCTCTCTCTCTCTCTCTCTCTCTCATATAGTTGCCAGTGCATTAAAAAAAAATTCCCCTCTATACTAAAACGAAAAGCTTTAAAACGCTCTCTCTCTCTCTCTCTCTTAAAAAAAATTACCCTCTATAGTAATACGAAACCCTTTAAAACGATCTCTCTCTCTCTCTCTCTCTCTCTCTCTCTCTCTCTCTCTCTCTCTCATTCTAATCATTCACCGACGATCATTCATTCATCCCGCGCGAAACAGGCGCCGGGAGCGTCAACAGAACGCGCCAACCCAACTCATCAAATTCATCAACGTCACCGCCTTATCGCCGCCCCCATCTGTCAATATTCGCGCCCGAAAAAAAACCAAGTCATCATCATCATTAGATAAGTGACATCTAATAGATTCCCCGGGCCTTCTAATTGCTCGCTCTCTCTCTCTCCCTCTCTCTCTCTCTCTCTCTCTCTCTCTCTCTCTCTCTCTCTCTCTCTCTCTCAACAGAATTCATATTATAATACTATATGTGTTTTTTACTTAATTTTTAAAAAAGTTTACCTCTCTCTCTATATCTCTCTCTCTCTCAACAGAATTCATATTATAATACTATACATGTTTTTGACTTAGTTAAAAAAGAGCTTCTCTCTCTCTCTCTCTCTCTCTCTCTCTCTCTCTCTCTCCTCTCTCTCTCTCTCTCAAAAGAAGTCATATTATAATACTTTACATGTTTCTGAATTAGTTTAAAAAAGCCTCTCTCTCTCTCTCTCTCTCTCTCTCTCTGTCTCTCTCTCTCTCTCTCTCTCTCTCTCTCTCTCTCTCTCTCTCTCTCATGACGATGGTATCCAAAAAACAAAATAATCATCATCATTGGATATGTGACATTTAATACATTCCCCAAGCCTTCTAATTGCTCTCTCTCTCTCTCTCTCTCTCTCTCTCTCTCTCTCTCTCTCTCTCTCTCTCTCTCCGTGTTAAGGTGATAAAGGCGATAACATCTCCGCAAAATGCATTATTCAGGCGTCCAATTATCGTTCCTGGCTAACAGCTCAATCAATGGCCATAGCTTGGCAGCTTTGTTACACACAAACACACGCACACACACGCACGCACACCAACGGTATTTCAAGGCTAGAGAGTTCATGCAAACTCTCAAATTAATGGCTCGATTTATTTTTTCAAAGATCGTTCAGTTCCGACGTCGTTTGAATCATTTCATCTATTTTTTTTCCTTAAAAATATAAATAATTTTACCTTGAAAATATAAATCATTATGTGTTCGAATTACTTTTCATTTATTTTTTACCTTAACAATATAAATCATTATGTTTTCGAATTACTTTTCATTTATTTTTTTACCTTAAAAATGTAAATCAATATAAATCATTTTACCTTAAAAATATAAGTCATTGTGTTTTCGAACTGATTTTCATTTATTTTCTATACCTTATAAACATAAACCATTATGTTTCTAACTACTTTTCATTTATTTCTTACCTTAAAAATATAAAAAAAATTTACCTTAAAGATAAAAATCATTATGTTTTCGAAATACTTTCATTTATTTTTTACCTTAAAAATATAAGCCATTATGCTTTCTAACTATTTCTCATTTTTTTACCTCAAAAAAATAAATAATTATTTTTTCGAAATACCTGAATGGCAGGAGATGAAACAAAACAACAATCAAGTTACCTTTCCAATCGGAGTCCTCGCGTGAATAAGTGATAATACAATTGTTTTGGGAAAAAGTCGAAAGGTCAGATTCCTCAAGATTAAAACATCAAAATGCCAATTGATATTGACCAACTTTTATCGCGAGAGGCAAAGAGGGAAAGGTTAACCACGAATACAGAACAAAAGTGTGTTAGAACCCGGCTGCAACGCAGCTCAAAAAATACCAGATCTCGTTACGGTTGCTCCTATTTTCAAGGACTTACGCACGCGCGCACACACACATATATACACACACACACACACACACACACACACACACACATATATATATATATATATATATATATATATATATATATATATATATATATTGGTATGTGTGTATGTATGTGTCAAGTTTTGTCACTTAAACACGTGTAAGCAGTTGCCTTTTTTTTTTACAAACACAAAT
The DNA here is from genome assembly GCF_040412425.1 of Macrobrachium rosenbergii. Taxonomy (NCBI): domain Eukaryota; kingdom Metazoa; phylum Arthropoda; class Malacostraca; order Decapoda; family Palaemonidae; genus Macrobrachium; species Macrobrachium rosenbergii. The sequence continues at coordinate 15,551,400 of NC_089779.1, forward strand.
ATTAAGCCACAAATATCACTTGATATCAAATCCACTATAAATTTGGAATGAGACACCCAAGGGAATTAGAACTGTTAAGTGTATGCATGTACATATACACACATACATACATACATACATATACATACATACATATATACACACATATATATATACACATACATATATGTATATATATATTAATTTTATATATATAGGTATATATACAGTACATACACACATTTATATACATATATATACATAAAATTCAAAAAGTCTAATTTCCCACATGTATTATCAGCTCAGATTCGTCACCAGCAAGAGGAGAGATATTCTTACGCAACATCTTTCACCTCAAAAAACTTTTTTGGCACTTAAGGGCGTACCAACGGCTGACTGTAACAGTATACTGGCAAAGTTTGCCCACCAAGAGTCCCTTCGACTCCACTGTCAATATCGGAATGGTTAGGTTGGCGATTTTGAAGGTGTGTCTGTCACTACCATCGATAACATTTCATAATCTAATGGATTCTTCCCTTTGACGGAGGAGGGGGAGGGGGAGGGGGAGGGAGATACAACGTCAGCTGTGACTCTGGCTCTGAAGAGCTTTGCAACGGAGTAATGTATGTGTATGTATGTATATATGTATGCATATAGTATATGATACTATAAAATATATATATATATATAAATATATATATATATATATATATATACATACATATGTATATACATATATATATATATATATATATATATATAGAGAGAGAGAGAGAGAGAGAGAGAGAGAGAGAGAGAGAGAGAGAGAGAGAGAGAGATACTAGCCAAGGGAAAGCAAAGTTAATCATAACGACGCCTACTGTAAATGATAAAAAAGTTTCTTTAAAAATTCTTCAGCGAGTCAAATAGCTAAAAGTCAATAATAAGAAAACGTACAAGCAAAATATTTAAAAATAAATAAGAAAATAACTCCCCTACCCTCTTCGCTTCAAATGCTGGCGTCCAATTCAGTGCAAGACATCTTTTCAATTTTCAATTTTATTTCAGAAGGCTGAATAAAATTTAGCGCATTCAATAAAATTTTAATAAACAAGAGTAAAAAGGATTCAATGCCTAGGATTGAGAAAGCGCTTGCATACGAATATATTAAAAGCATGAGGTTGACAACATAATAAAAGCATAAATTACAGAAATTAAAAATATACGTCTCTCTCAATTCCCTTCATTCTTCCTCAGTAACTTGGGACTGGAATATAAAATGTAAGCCAAATACCAAGCGCTGGGACCTATGAGGTCATTCACCGCTGAAATAGAAACGGAGAGTCAAGAAGCTTTTAAAGGCGTAACAAGAGGAAGGCCTCGCAGTTGCACTAAGGAACAATTGTTAGGAGAGGGTTGAGGAAAGTAAGATGGATGAAAGGAAATACGAACGGAGGTGCAGTAAAGAGAATGAGAGGTTGAGAATATGACAATGAGGTTATAGCAATATAACAATGGCGTAAATTAGAGAAATAAAAAATATCTATCTCTCTCTATCTCCTCCTTTCTTCTTCAATAACTTCTGCTTTAAGAAAAGGTGCAGAATGGAACGGAGGTACAGTAAAAGGAATGAAAGGGGTAAGGGAGAAAGCACAAGAGAAATAGAAAATATCTATCTCTCTCTGTCTCCTCGTTTCTTCTTCAATAACTTCTGCTTTAAGGAAAGGTGCAGAAGGGAGACACAATGTCAAACGAATGTTCTTTGTGGCCGAGAAATGTGAATTATCGACCGTCCCATTACGCTTCCCCTTTTATCCGGCCATTGTTTATTAATATCAATCTATCTTCAAACACTCCCCACGGTTTCATAAAGAACTGTAAATATTAGAGGTCAAAGACGCCGCCGCCGCCGATAGGAATGGGGGTGGGGGGGTGGGGGGGGGGAGGGGGCGTGCAAGCTAACGCGACGACGAAAAGCGATAAAATATATTTGAAATTCTACAACGACATTTTGTAAACAGGGAGGAAGGCATCAATAAATGCACTTGTCTCCTAATGTTTACGCCATAAAACCAAGCGAAAAATGAGCCGAAGTTTCCTCGGCGCATTCGAGTTTTCCGTACAGCATACAATGCTGAATGAAACTCTCAGCCACGGCCCGAAGGTGGCCTGTGTTGTTGGCACCTATGGCGGTGCCAGACGCACGATCATGGCTGAATTTAACCTCAAATAAAATCAAAACTACTGAGGTTAGAGGGCTGCAATTTGGAATATTTGATGTTTGGGGAGTGGATGATTAACTTACCAATTTGCAGCCCTCTAGCCTCAGTAGTTTTTAAGATCTGAAGGTGGACAGAAAAAGTGCATACACAAAAAGTGCAGGCAGACAAAGGTGCGCACAGAAAAAAATGCGGACAGAAGTGCGGACAGAAAAAGGTGCGCACAGAAAAAAGTGCGGACAGAAAAAAGTGTGGACAGAAAAAGTGCGGACAGAAAAAGGTGCGGACAGAAGAAGTGCGGACAGAAAAAAGTTCGGACGAAGAAGTGCGGACAGAAGAAGTGCGGGCAGAAAAAAGTTCGGACGAAGAAGTGCGGACAGAAGAAGTGAGGACAGAAAAAAGTTCGGACGAAGAAGTGCGGACAGAAGAAGTGCGGACAGAAAAAAGTTCGGACGAAGAAGTGCGGACAGAAGAAGTACGGACAGTAAAAAATGTGGCCAGAAAAAGTGCGGACTGAAAAAGGTGCGGACAGAAGTGCGGACAGAAAAAAGTTCGGACGAAGAAGTGCAGACAGAAAAAGTGCGGACAGAAAAAAGTGCAGACGAACAGACAAATACCCATCTCAATAGTTTTCTTTTACAGAAAACGAATACCAGTCATGATATTTTAAAGGGGAATTTAATGCGGACAATAAAACAATAAATACTTTCAGGTTTATCATGAGTTCTTGTAGGGTAACGTCTCTATTTTCGAAATAATACATAAGAAATTGCTTATTGTGATATCGAGAAATTTCTAGCATCAGCCCAGTTCTAAGAACATTGCCATACAGAAATGTTTTCACCTTAAAACACAGTGAACTTTCATTAAAATACGTGTGTATGTATGTATGCATGTGTGTATGTATGTATGTATGTATGTACGTATGTATGTATATATAAATTAAATAAATATATATATACAAGATATATATATATATATATATATATATATATATAAAGGGTGCTCAAAAGCCTATTAAACCTTTCGCTTCACAAAAAGTTCTTTTGGGATGAGAACGCTACACCCATCCCCTAAGATGGTTGGAATAAAAAAAATTCTAATAGTCCGCGAAGTACTAAAACTGAGAGAGAGAGAGAGAGAGAGAGAGAGAGAGAGAGAGAGAGAGAGAGAGAGAGAGAGAGAGAGAGATGACTGCATCTTACTGCCCCCATCTGGAACACGATGCTGAACGGAAGCTGCACATTGCAGCGTGCAGCGTACAGCAACAGCAGGTGTGTGATTTCAATAGCAATCTGTTCAGTGTTCTTGATGGCCTCAACTAGCCGTCTCACACATCCACTCCAAGTACTTCCCTAAAACTCCCTTTTATATATGTTACAGGCAGATAGCGTGTTTAGTACTAGCCCCCGGGGGTCAAATGTATTCCGCCGTGTTTACTACTAGCCATGGGGGATCAAATGTCCCTAAGTGCATTTCCCTAACTGCCTGAAATTTCAGGCAGATAGCGAAATACATTTAGGGACATCTGACCCCCCAAGGGGCTAGTACTAAACACGACGAAATACATTTGACACCCCCCCAGAGGCTAGTACTAAACAAGGCGAAATAAGTTTGACACCCCTTCCCTAGGGGCTAGTACTAAACACTGTTTCGCCGTGTTATAAGCTGTATAGAAACCTCGATTGCGCCGAAGAAACTTCGGCGCATTTTTTGCTTGTTTTTTGAGGAAAAAAATAAAGAAAATGAGATGCTTTTGGGTGAGGGGGAAAACCAACACTGTTGGTCTTCTGAGAGATATAAGAATTACCTCCATCTTTCAATACGATACTTTTATGCATTTGTGCCTTTTGGTGTTAATAATTGATGTTTAACGCATAGATTATCATTACTTTTTATTTCCTATCCGAGTTCTATTTCTATTAGTTATTTCTCTTATTTCTGTATCATATATTCTATAGAAAGTTCTTTATAATCTATTATCTATGTTTTACTTTACACTCACTTTCATTTTTGACTCTTTTATAATTACAATTTCTATTCATTTTTCATTCGTTCTCTCATCAATCCGGGCGCTTTTCTTTGTTGACGTTCAATAAAATACAAACTCTTGAGATTCTGACACTCAGAAGATCATTTCTTTTTCAGGTTTTCCTCAAATTGCTTTTAAGTTTTTATGACTATGTCTCTGCATAAATTGGCATTGGGACACGAGAAACAGGGCTTTTAATCTATATCAACTATGAAAAGATTGTACACACACACACACACACACAAAAACATACATAATACATAATAGGTAAATTTTATATGTATGTATATACTGTATATATACAGTATATGTGTGTTCACACACACACACACACATATATGTGTGTGTGTGTGTGCGTGTGGGTGTGTGTGTGTATGTAAATTGTAAAGGAGTTACAACGCTTGGTAGTTTATATTTAGCAAAATAAAAGAGGATAAATATTTTAAAAGCAAAAACCCACCTTAGACCAAAATAAATGAAAACCAAGAATAAAATAAAACATCTTGACTCGCCTCCAAACCATTTTGAAAACAAACGAGTAAACCTAAACAAAAACTTACAAAAAACATAACAAAAAATAACAAAGAAACGAAAATAAAAAAAATATATGTCGCTCTAGCGATATAAAAGAAGAACGGCCGTGTAAAAAAGAATAAAGATAAAAAAAAATAAAGATAAAAAAAAACATGGGAAAGGCAATTATGCGTTACAGCTGCAGCAACGCAACAACAACAGAGAAGAGAGAGAGAGAGAGAGAGAGAGAGAGAGAGAGAGAGAATATCACAACACGTTACAGGAATACACAAGTCCATAAATTAAATGAGAGAGAGAGAGAGAGAGAGAGAGAGAGAGAGAGAGAGAGAGAGAGAGAGAGAGAGAGAGAGGGGAGAATATCACAACACGTTACAGGAATACACAAGTCCATAAATTAAATGAGAGAGAGAGAGAGAGAGAGAGAGAGAGAGAGAGAGCATGTGACAATATCACACCACATTAAAGGAATATACAAGTCCATAAATTAGATGAGTAGATGAGAGTGAGAGAGAGAGAGAGAGAGAGAGAGAGAGAGAGAGAGAGAGAGAATGTGGCAATATCACAACACAAACATTAAAGGAATATACAAGTCCATAAATTAGATGAGAGAGAGAGAGAGAGAGAGAGAGAGAGAGAGAGAGAGAGAGAAAAGGGTGTGTATGTGACAATATCACAAACATTAAAGGAATATACGTCTATAAATTAAATGAGAGAGAGAGACAGTGTGTGTATGTGACTATCATAAACATTAAAGGAATATACAAGTCCATAAATTAGATGAGAGAGAGAGAGAGAGAGAGAGAGAGAGAGAGAGAGAGAGAGAGAGAGAGAGAGAGAGAGAGAGAGAGAGAGAGAGAGAGCCCGCCACCATCGGCCACTTCAGCGCCCCCCGCGAGGTGTGTTCTGAAAGCAATTACGGCTTAACAAGACGCCGCAAATGACTCTTGTGTTATTGGGCGTTGCCAAACGTCAAGCACAAAGGAAGGGGGGGAGGGAGGGAGGGAGGGAAAGGGGGCTGGGGGAGTGGGGGGACGCCAGGGACCCGTCATTCGATCAAAGACAACTGAACTTCAAAAGGAATCGACGCTTGCGCTCGTATTAGTGTCGACGAAATCTAACAATTAACACCAATGAGGTGATTCAATACCAGGGGCCATTAACGGTCTGTCCGTCTGTTTGTCTGTCTATCGTGTGTGTATATATATATATATATATATATATATATATATATATATATATATATATATATATATATAAAAATATATATATATATATAAAATATATATATGTATGCATATAATGTATAATATAGAATAGAATAGAATATAGAATTTAGGCCAAAGGCAAAACGCTGCGACCTATGAGGTCATTCAACGGTGAAACGGAAATTGACAGTAAAAAGGTTTGAAAGGTGTAACAGGAGGAAAACCTCGCGTTTTTGCACTACGAAAACAATTGTTAGGAGAGGGTAGAAAGTAAGATGGAAGAAAGAGAATATGAACGAAGATACAGTAAAAGGAATGAAAGGGGTTATAGCAGCTAGGGGTCTAAGGAAGGGACGCTGCAAAGCACCTTAAGTAATGCCTACAGTGCGCCACATGAGATGCACTAACGGCACTACTCCCCTACGGGAGGAATTTGCGTACCTCTAAAATACAAAAAAAAAGAAAAAAAACAGTGAAAGATCAGGCATACGTTATATTAGATATAAAAAGCACGAGAGAGAGAGAGAGAGAGAGAGAGAGAGAGAGAAGGAGAGAGAGAGAGAGAGGAAGGAAGAGAGAGAGAGGGAGGGGGGAAAGAAGGAAGGGAGAGAGAGAGAGAGGGGGGGGAGGAAAGATGGAAGAGAAAGAAGAGAGAGAGAGAGAGAGAAAAGAAAGGATAAGGGGAATACCTGTAAACTAACGGCTTCACAAACCCTACTGACTTTTATTGCGGCAAAAACAATCCCCATCTCCTTGCTTTCCATTAATGGCGAGGTGAGGTTTAGAGAACAGCACCTGCGAACCGATGATCTGCGGAATTCCCTTCCCTCCGAAATCACTGGAGAATAATTCCGTCGCCATTGCCAAATCTTCCCAGAGCCATTTTTGTCGTCGCCAAATGTTCCCAGAGGCCCCTTCCATTAGGCAAGGGGATATTTCCAGGCTTGTTTTATCGCTATCTTCCCACTTCTTCCCAAGTTTTCTGTAAAAGACAACTATTGAGATGGCTATTTGCCTGTCCGTCCGAACTTTATTTTATCCGCCCTCAGATCTTAGAAACTACTGAGGCTAGAGGGCTGCAAATTGGTATGTTGATCATCCACCCTCCAGTCAACGAACATACCAAATTGCAGCCCTCTAGTCTCAGAAGTTTTTATTTTACTTAAGGTTAAAGTTAGCCATAATCGTGCTTCTAGCAACGATATTAGAATAGGCCACCACCGGGCCGTGGTTAAAGTTTCATGGGCCGCAGCTCATACAACATTATACCGAGACCACCGAAAGACATATCTATTGTCGGTGGCCTTGATTATGCGCTGTAGCGACTGCACAGAAAACTCGATTGCGCCGAAGTTTCTTCGGCGCATTTTTCCCAGCTGTAGTTATCAGGAGTGAACCCACATGGTGCACTGTAGGCATTACTCAAAGGAACGTTTGCAGCAGCGTCCCTTCGACCCCTATAGCTGCACCCCACTTCCAATCCTTTTACTGTACCTCCGTTCTCGTTCCCTTACTTCTATCCTTTTCAGAAAGGAATCCGCTATATACTGTATATATTTTTCTAAGGACCAATCTTTTACTGTACCTCCGTTCCCGTTCCCTTACTTCCATTCTTTTCAGAAAGGAATCCGCTACTAATATATATATATATATATATATATATATATATATATATATATATATATATATATATATATATATATATATATATATATATATATATATATATATATATATATATATATATATATATATACAGCATATATAATTTTTTTAAGTTACAAATTCAAATCCCTTCGTAATTGTGTTTTGCTTTCCAAAAGCTTCTTTATCTTTCTTAGCAGCCAGTGTAAAGGAAAAGTGGTTATAAAATAGAAATAACATACAGAAAAATGATGTCCGTTTCTCCGCTACTTTCGTCGGCCAGTTTACAACCGTTTTCTGAGAAGAAAAATGAAAAAATAAAAAACAAAAATGGACGACATTTTTTCCATTTGGTCTTCCCTTTTCGGCCCCATTTCAAATCTGTCAACTGCATATTGGTATTCAATACTCGTTCTTCTTCGTAAGCTTCGCTCCCCCGACCCTTTCGGATACAAAGGAACGGTTAAAGCACTAGATCTGAGTCTCTGTCTGTGTCTGTGCTTGTCTGTCTGCTCTGTGCTTGTCTGTCTGCTCTGTGCCTGACTGTCTGTTAGCATATTAGTGAAGCTTTACTCCCAGTGCGTTCGACTTTTTCAGCAACAAAAGGAACAGTTAAAGCACTAAGACTCGAGTCTCTGTCTGTGTCTGTGTCTGTGTCTGTGTCTGTGTCTGTGTCTGCGAGTCTGTGTGCCTGTCTGTTGTTTGTCTGTCTGTTAGCAAATTCATGTACGCTTTATTCCTAGTGCGTACGACTATCTCGGCTAGAAGAGGAACAGTTAAAGCACTAAGACTTGAGTCTCTGTCTGTCTGTCTGTCTGTCTGTGCCTGTCTGTGTCTGTTA
>NC_089779.1:15564832-15569832 GCF_040412425.1 Macrobrachium rosenbergii
ACACATAATCTATTACATGTACAGTATGCAATATAAAAATACACCATAGTCCCACTACAAAGGTAAGGAGTGTCTCTCACTGTGACGGCGACATTATCAGGTTTCAGCGAAGATGAATCCTTCTGTTTGTCTGTCAGTCAAGTCAATTCGCTCTCTCTCTCTCTCTCTCTCTCTCTCTCTCTCTCTCTCTCTCTCTCTCTCTCTCTCTCTTCCCCAAACATAAACGCCCTTGGATACCCCACGTCTAAAAGTACCAAGCAAGCGTAATATAAACGCAAAACCAAGGCCAGAGTTCGAAAGGTCAAAGGTCAAATGAACTAGAGAGAAAACAAATTAAAAATGCGCCTGTTTCTTCGGCGCAATCGAGTTTTCTGTACAGCCGCTACAGCTTACTTAACCACGGCCTGGTGGTGGCCTATCCCAAATCGTTACCAGAAGCACGAATAGGGCTAACTTTAACCTTAAATAAAATCAAAACTACTAAGGCTAGAGGGATGCAATTTGGTATGTTTGGTGATTGGAGGGTGGATAATCAACATACCAATTTGCAGCCCTCTAGCCTCATTACTTTTTAAGATCTGACGGCGGACAGAAAACGTGAGGACGGACAGACAAAGCCATCTCAATAGTTTTGTTTTACAGAAAACTAAAAAGACATGGAACATAGGCCTAGACCTCAAAACACAAGCAAACTTCAACGGCGAATTTGACGCAACACGCGATAGCGCTACCGCATGAAACCTTGTAGGTTAGACGGTAACGTGAGTCCGCTACCGCAGCAGCGCTAGTATCCCTCGAGGATCACGTACCCACATACCCTGCCTACAAGCAAACTTCATATCGATGAAATCCGGAGACGCCAAATAATATAGACGTAGTTATCATGCTTCCGGATACAACGACAACAAACGGTGATATCTGTAAGTTCATATTATATATATATATATATATATATATATATATATATATATATATATATATATATATATATATATATATATATATATATATATATATATATATATATATATAAAACTTATGAAAGTCATTCACGTACTCAACTTACCTTGAGGGCCTGATATTAATCCTCTTGGAAGCTCTCTCTCTCTCTCTCTCTCTCTCTCTCTCTCTCTCTCTCTCTCTCTCTCTCTCTCGTGCGCGTGGACCATGCCAGCGACAAGGCTTGAAAAATGACCCAAAAATTCATTTACAGGAGGGTCCCAAATCCCCTGTAACCGTTGTCAAGGGAAGGTACGACGGGATCATAAAAAAAGAGAGAACGAAAAACAAAAACAAAAGAAAATAAAGAGAGAGAGAGAGAGAGAGAGAGAGAGAGAGAGAGAGAGAGAGAGAAACAGGAATAAGATGCGATTGCAGTGGGAGAAAAAAACGTACATAGATACATGCCTGCGCATACGTTTGCAGAATTTGAACGGATATACAAGCTTTGGGAAACGATTTTGCAATTGTTTGAAAAAAATTACAGGTCCTATCAAGCATTTCAATAAGGTTTTTGTTAATTTTTTTTTTCAATCCTGATCTAATCTTTATGATATCACCCCACTGGCATCACAATAACTATGGTCAGTGATTCCCACCGAGAGAGGGAGAGGCATTTTAAAACCTCTCTCTCTCTCTCTCTCTCAAAGTCTAACCCATGGAGGCCAGGAATCAGGGTAAAGGTTTCCTGTCATTTATTGATTGGTTAAAGAATTCTGTCAAATACCAACAAGGGTAAGAGTAGTGAGGCTGTTTTGTAAACAAACAACCCTGGAAGTGATTGGTTAAGATTTTGCAGACGTTACCTGATTGATTAACAATTTGCAGATGTTACCTGATTGGTTAACAATTTGCATAATTTGCAGACGTTGCCTGACTGGTTAACAATTTGCAGATGCTACCTGATTGGTTAACAATTTGCATAATTTACAGACGTTACCTGACTGGTTAAGAATTACCAGACATAAATAAATTAGCGAGTGTGATTGAGTACTATTTATCTGGCGTTACAGAAAAACAAGTGAGAGAAGATGATTCACCAAGAATTTGAAAGCTTTACAAATAAAGCAAAGAGAAATTGATTTATCAAGAATTTCCCGGCTTTACAAAAACAAAGTGGTGAATGAACACTTAACCAACATCATCTCTCACAAACACTCAATATTTTCGACGGCAATCAAGCCGGCAGTCTGCAACATCACTGCAAGGTGTAAATTGGTCATAAGTGCCAATTTACTTCAGTAATTCCATTAATTTTCCCATCACTTTACTTGTTTTTTTCATATGCGCGTCACTCTAACAAGTATCTATGTACACATATATATGTATGTATGTATTATGTATGTATGTATATATATATATATATATATATATATATATATATATATATATATATATAGAGAGAGAGAGAGAGAGAGAGAGAGAGAGAGAGAGAGAGAGAGAGAGAGAGAGAAGAGAGAGTTAAAAACGTAAAGATTATTATTAGTTTTGATTAAAGAGAGAGAGAGAGAGAGAGAGAGAGAGAGAGAGAGTTAAGAGTTAAAAACGTAAAGAGAACTATTAGTTTTAATTAAAAATGAGAGAGAGAGAGAGAGAGAGAGAGAGAGAGAGAGAGAGAGAGAGAGAGAGAGAGAGAAACGGAAGGGGCCACCACCCCCACTCCCCTCCCTTTAGAAGGAATTAAAAACCAACAACAAAAAATTCATCAGGCACCGCAAAACAGTTGCTGTAATATATTTTGCATACAAAACATCGGCCCGCACACGGACCGCACAATTCCTGGCTAGGCTACCGCTAATGTGCAAATGTAATAGCCCCGCGCCATATGAATCACGCGTGACAAACGCTGTTATTGAACAAATAGTTATTACCGCTATAAATACACACTTTTTTTTTTAATGTACTTTATTGCGGTTAGTGAATTATAACGGTTAAGCTTTAAATATTAGGAGGTTTAATGATGTTTAATGAAGACAATCAACAGCAATCACGCCTCTGACATACGTGAATTTCATGTGTATGAAATATGCATCAAGGTAATTACAGAGTAGAATATGGAATTTAGGCCAAAGGCCAACCGCTGGGACCTATGAGGTCATTCAAGGCTGGAAGAGATATTGACGGTAAGAAGGTCTGAAAGATGTAACAGGAAAGCCTCGCAATTGCACTATGAAACAAATGTTAGAGAGGGTGGACAGTCTAATGGAAGAAAGTGAATATGAACGGAAGTACAGTAAAAGGAATGAAAGAGGTTGCAGCTAGGGGCTGAAGGGACGCAACAAAGACCCTTAAGTAATGCCTACGGTCCACCACGTGAGGTGCACTGACGGGACAAGGTAATCAGTTAGAAATAACGTCAGTACCTGAAGGCATGCATTCATGCTATGCATAATTAGGAAGTATAAAAACTAATTATATTGTATGATTTTTCAAGTTAGCCTCCAGCAAAACTCAGGCAAAATTTCGGCTATATCATTCTACAAATAAGAATGGTAGAATGACAAGTAATCCAAATGAAATAACTTGTATTAACATATGAAATTATCAAAAATATTTAAAAAAAATAACCGGAATTCTTCAAATGAAATAACTTGTACAGAACATACAGGAAATTATTAAAATTAATAAAAAAATAACCGGAATTCTTCAAAAGAAATAACTTGTATAAACTTAAACGAAATTATTAAAATTGATAAAAAATAACCGAAATTCTTCCAAACGAAAAAAAAAAAATTATATAAAATCCATAAAATCCAAACTGATGGCAATAAAGAAAATCGAAAGCTAAAAATAATCCCGACCACACGATAATTAAAATTAAAATTATGTTAGGACATTTTTTAGAACATTTTTAAATACAATTACCCGAGCTGTGCAATCATTTATCTCCCTCTACGCGAATTTCACAATGAAAATGTGATTCGGTCATAAGAGGGGTGGGGGTGTGGGGGTGGGGAGGACCTTTTAAATAAGCCTCCACCCCCTTTTTTCCCCTCATTTCCATACGGGACCGTTCCCTCTTTTGGCAAAAAAAAGAAAAAAATTAGAATAAAATTTGCATAATCAATTCAAATGTAGCGAAACTTTTCGATCTAACTCCCCTCAAAAGTATCTTTATTGATGTTCCTTTCAAGTTCCTTTTTTCTTTCAAGTTCCTTTTCCTCTCAAGTTCGTTTTCTCTTTCAAGTTCCTTTTTCTTTCAAGTTCCTTTTTCTTCCCAAGTTCCTTTCTTTCTTTCAGTTAGCCTTTCGATGTATCTTTATTGAAGTTTCTTTCAAGTTCCTTTTTTCTTTCAAGTTCCTTTTCCTTTCAAGTTCCTTTTTCTTTCAGTTAACCTTTCGATGTATCTTTATTGAAGTTCCTTTCAAGCTCATTTTTTTTTTCAGTTAGCCATTCGATGTATCTTTATTGAAATTCCTTTCAAGTTCGTTTTTGTCTTTCAAGTTCCTTTTTTCTTTCAGTTAGCCTTTCGATTACGACTTTTTTTTTTTTTGGACAGACTTGTAGTAAAGAACTTCCACTTTCTTTATCACAGGCATTCTGTCCTCTCGAATGGAATTCTGTAATAAAGGCCTAAAATAAAAGGCAAGTAATGATAATTACGTATTATTCACATTCTCCTTAATATCACTTAAAAGAAAAATCATAGTGAAGATAATGATGATATGATAGCACAAAAAGCATAACGAATAAAGAGAGAAATTTCTCCACATATCACAGCAGATACTAGGTCTCAATTCTTATATACGAAAAATACAAGAGTATTATTATTATTATTATTATTATTATTATTATTATTATTATTATTATTATTATTATTATTATTATTCAGAAGATGAACCCTATTCATATGGAACAAGCCTACAGGGGCCACTGACTTGAAATTCCAGTTTCCAATGAATATTATTATTATTATTATTATTATTATTATTATTATTATTATTATTATTCAGAACATGAACCCTACGCATTTGGCACAAGCCCACCAAAGGGGCCAATGA
>NC_089779.1:15574832-15589832 GCF_040412425.1 Macrobrachium rosenbergii
GTATCGTTCATCATGAATTGTTTAAGTTCTGTTACTTTCTTCTTACAGTGCACATCCTATGCACTGTTCCTTGGAATAGTGACAGTATTTCTTATTTCATGAAGGTTCATCAGATGGCTTTGCTGATGGCTTTTAACGCTTGCGGTTAACCAGAAGTGTGTGTGTGTGTGTATATAAAAATAAACAAAAATAAACATATATTTATTTATGTACGTATGTATATGTATGTATGTATATATACATATATATAAATACGAATAGGGTTCATCTGAATAATAATAATAATAATAATAATAATAATAATAATAATAATAATAATAATAATAATAATAATAATAATAATAATAATAATAATAATAATAAAAACAACTGTCTTACTGGGTCAAGGATGACACAAAGATAAAAATTTTCTTCCTCGAACGCGTCTTCCGCTTTTCATAATCATGAAGGGTCGACGTTCCTAATCTCTCTCATAAATGACTGGCTAATCCCCTTAAGCTAATCCTTCATTCCTTGGGTCAATCCTTCATCCTGACCCCCAAAAGCAGGCCCAAGATTATTTGCTGCCCCGCGAGTAATTACAGATCGCCATCAATGCAAATTTATGAAGACACGAACAGACCAACCAATTTCGTCCCTCTCATTTGGCTGCAGGAATGGACGTGGATAAACAGGGACTGGCGGGGATGGAACAAAGGCCCACGTCACCGGGAATCCTTTAATGCTTTTTTAGTTGATATCCAGAAGAAAAAAAAAATATGCCGCAAAACTGAAAGTTCATGGTCAGGAGTTGAGAAATTATGGTAGGAGTTGAGAATTCGCGGTTGGAAGCAGAGAAATTATGCTACCAGTTGAAAATTTACGGTTTAAATTTGAAAAATTATGCTACCAGTTGAAAATTTACGGTTTAAGTTTGAAAAATTATGCCACCAGTTGAACATTTGTGGTTTGAAGTTAAAAAAATTTTGGTACCAGTTCAAAATTTATATCTAGAAATTTTTGAATTATCCTACCCGTTGAAAATTTACGGTTTAAATTTGAAAAATTATGCTACCAATTGAAAACTTATGGTTTAAAGTTGAAAAATTATGCTACCAGTTGAAAACGTACGGGTTAAAGTTGCAAAATTATGCTGCCAGCTGAAAATTTACGGTTTAAATTTGAAAAATTATGGTACCAGTTCAAAATTTGTAGTTGGAAGTTGCAAAATTATGCTGCCCGTTGAAAACTTACGGTTTAAATTTGAAAAATTATGCTACCAGTTGAAAACTTATGGTTTAAAGTTGAGAAATTATGCTGCCACTTGAAAATTTATGGTTAAAAGCTGAAATATTATGATACCAGTTGAAAATTCATAGTTAGAAGTTGAAACTTCAAGGCAGAAATTGGGAATTAATGGCAAGATGCAAAGTTAAAAAATTAATATTATTAGTAAAAATACAAAAATTTATGCTAGAAGTTGAAAGCCCATGTTAAGGATTTAAAAATCTTGCCTAAAAATGTTCAAATTTATTATTTAAGCTGAAACTTAAAAGGTTGGAACTTAAAATTCACTGCAAGTGTTTGAAGATTTATTCCAAGAAGCTGAAAAATTATAGTCAAGAATTTGAAAATCAGTAGCAAGAATGTAAAAATCTAAAACAGAACTATAACATTTATTGTAAGTTGTTAAAAATTGAGGTCAAACTGACAATACAGGCACAAAGTTGAAAAATTTTAGCAGAAAGCTGAAACTACAAGCTAAAATTTCAAAATATATAAAAGCAACTGGAAGCTGCACCCAGCAGCTGAAAATCTGTGATAACCTTGTGAAGTTTATACTAAAAGTTCGAATATAGATCTTCAAAAATATGTAAATCATGCTAGACGTAGAATGGTAATATATAGAAATTTATACCAATATTAAGATATTGCAACGTCAAGCACATTAAACATATAATTTTTTTTTCATTTTTTTTTATTTTTATGATTTGAAAATTTTTTGTAATCTGAAAATTTTCTATAATAATTTGAAAATTAAGCCAAGTTGAAAATTCTCTGTAAGAAGTTTAAATAGAAGCTAAAAGTTATAACCAGGTGGGCAAGATATTGCAAGTTCATGATAATAAGTTCAAAATTCAATGGTAACCAAACAGAAAATTCATGATAATTGAATATCACACATCAATTCAGAAGTTCAAGCGAAGATGCAATGCATTACTACCCTAAAACTATTCTCCTCTCATTTTAATACATTTTTATCTATTTATTAATTTTTTATTTAATTTTTTTTACTTATCTAATGAGTGAGATCTCTTATTTCTGTATTTCCCTTTACTTCCTCTTACTTCTTCCTAATGAACACCATAATATTCTTTGGAAGCTTGAATTTCAAGTCAGTGGCCCCTTTGGTCGGCTTGTTCCATGTGAATAGGTTTCATCTACTGAATATTAATAATAATAATAATAATAATAATAATAATAATAATAATAATAATAATAATAATAATACTAATAATAATAATAATAATAATAATAATAATAATAATAATAATAATAAGCTGAACAGTCATGCAAATTAAGCATGTATCACAACTGTTGAAGTTGTATCACATAACTGGAAAAAATTATGTTAATAAATTGAAGATTCATTTCAATAAGCCAAGCGTCTCATCAACAATTTAACGGAAACACAGATAAAACCTAAACAATAATTACATTAGAACTTAACAAATTTCATTATTTCCGCAATTTCTATAAAATTAACATATATATATATATATATATATATATATATATATATATATATATAATCACATGTGAGTCTGTGTGGGTGTGTGTAAATTCTCATCATGAAATACATTCCATTAAATGAATACGCTGCAACAAAATTACTTTAAAGGCAAGGGTTGATGTCGCAATCATATAAAAAAAAAAAAGGGGGCAAACAGAGGCAGTCCCGACATAAACCTACATTCGAGTCAGTCAATCCTTCGATCCACGTCATTAGCCCGAAGTTATTAGAGCCGGGCGTCTGGTCCAATAATAATAATCGCCTATAACCCCGTCCCCCGACACCCAACCCCCATGGCTCCCCGTGTAGCGCTAATTATTCGCCGCCCCCGACAACCCACCCCCCAAAAACATATTTAATCTAGGGTGTAAGTAGCTTACAGCCCGGTACGTAACCGAGTCATAATTATACGCCTGATGAACTAATACCGATCGCGTTTCCGGGGGAAATGATTTACTCACATTTATATCTGTTTATTCATTAATTTGTTAAATTATTTTCCCTTTTTTTTCAAGTGAGATCTCTTCTTTCGTTCTGCATTTCCCTTTGCCTTCTCTTGCTTCTTTCTCATGAACACAATAATATTCTTCGGAAGTTTGAATTTCAAGTCAGTGGTGGGCTTGTTCCATATGAATAGGGTTCGGATTCTGAATAATAATAATAATAATAATAATAATATTCTTTATAAGCTTGAAATTCAAGTCAGTGGCCCCTTTGGTGGGATTGTTCCATATGAATAGGGTTCATCTTCTGAATAATAATAATAATAATAATAATAATAATAATAATAATAATAATAATAATAATAATAATAATAATAATAATAATAATCTTTGGAAGCTTGAAATTCAAGTCAGTGGTCCCTGTGGTGGGCTTGTTCCATATGAATACGTGTCATCTTCTGAATAATAATAATAATAATAATAATAATAATAATAATAATAATAATAATAATAATAATAATAATAATAATAATAATAATAATAATAATAATAATAATAATAATAATAATAATAATAATTTTCTTTGGAAGCTTCAAATTCAAGTCAGTGGTCCCTGTGGTGGGCTTGTTCCATATGAATAGGGTTCGGATTCTGAATAATAATAATAATAATAATAATAATAATAATAATAATAATAATAATAATAATAATAATAATATTCTTCGGAAGCACGAATTGCAAGTCAATGGCCCCTCCGATGGGCTTGTTCCATATGAGTAGGATTCGGATTCTGAATAATAATAATAATAATAATAATAATAATAATAATAATAATAATAATAATAATAATAATAATAATAATAATAATAATCGAGAAAGACCGTCCAGTCCCGAGCGAATTTTTTGTACGTGCAAAAACGTAATCACGCTTTGATGGAGCCCGCGTGAAAACCGTTCAACATCCGCGGCAATTGTGATGGAACTAAAAATGGAAAAATTTGCATACATGCATAAAGACTGCCGACTCATCCGGTGACCAGGAACAGTCATGGAGTTTGGTCTCGGCACCGGGCGGAATTTCGGAACGACACAGCGGACGCGGAATAATCGATTGAAATGTATAAAGTTTAATTGCCTGGATGCGTACAGCGCAGTACATCCGCATGCAAAAACGCTATTAGCGCCTGGTGAAACGGAAGTCATACGGAAAGGTACAATAACAGTTGCTGCGTGAAGAGTAAAACTCACTGTCTATTATATTTATATTTTATATATATATATATATATATATATATATATATATATATATATATATATATATATATATATATATATATATATATATATATATATATATATATAATGTAATTATATATTATATATATAAATATATATATATATATATATGTATATATATATATATATATAATGTAATTATATATTATATATATAAATATAGATATATATATATATATATATATATATATATATATATATTAATATATATATATATATATATATATATATATATATATATATATATATATATACATAAATATAAATATATATATATATATATATATATATATATATATATATATATACAGTATGTATATATATATATATATATATATATATATATATATATATATATATATATATATATATATATAACCTAAACAAAACTACCAAACACACACCACTTCACAAACAAACACAAGAAGACATAAAACACCCACAGTGGAAATTTTTCCCTTCCGTCCGAGACATTATCACGATTTTTCAAGCGCGAATTCCTGGCACCGATGCCACGGGGGATGCATTAAGGGTCCCAGATATGAAGAATCACACAGGGGGCTCCGCGGGGGCGCTCTCGAGTTAGGCCTATGTGACTCGGCGAAGGTTTTAATCAATGGCTGAGGAGGCCTGGTGTGAAGGAGAAATAGGCGCTGGAGTGGATTGTGGGAAATGGTTGCGACTTTCGTCTCGCAGACGAAAATCGGTGGGTTGAAATTATTTTCATTTGGGGAGGTTAAAAAAGAACACCTCTCTAGGGTGCGTCTAACACACAGCATATGTCATAAAAATGTATGCAACGTATAAACATGTCAAAAATGTATTCAACATATAAACACGTAAAAAATGTCTCCAGCATATAAACATGTCAAAAATGTATTCAACATATAAACATGTCAAAAATGTATTCAACATATAAACATGTAAAAAATTTCTTCAACATATAAACATGTCAAAGATGTATTCAACATACGAACATGTCAAAAATGTATTCAACATACAAACATATCATAAAAATGTGGGCAACATATCATAAACATGTTATAGAAATGTAAAAACATGTTGAAAACAAACCCAAAAATGTAGGCATGATACCATAAATGTTATAAAAATTAGGCAACATATAATAAACATATCATAAAAATATAGGCAACATATCATAAACAATATAAATGTAGGAACATATTAAACATGTCATAATAATGTAGGCAACATATAATAAACATGTCATAAAAATGTAGGCAACATATAAACACGCCATAAAAAATTTAGGTAACATATCATAAACATGTCAAATACATTTGGCAACATACCATAAACAGTCATTAAATTGTTAGCAACATATCATAAACATAAACATGTTCGAAACTTATTCCACACATCACAAACAGACTGACTACAAGTCATCGACTTGTTACTAATGCTATCCAGCACTTCATATGATTATTTACCAAAGGTTCGTTCACCACTTACTGTCGCTGACTTGTTTTCAACCTTTTTGTGACATATATAAGTTGTCAACATGTTTGAGACATGTTGCAGAGCAGTGTGGATACACTCATAGATTTGATCACACACACAAACACACACACACAACAAAAACCTTTTGGAATGAAGTCCCAACCAGTTGGTTTTTCATCAAACTCGCCGAAAGAAGATTTTCCCCATGGGATCGATCTCAGGTTCTGGCTTGTGAAATGATTTCGCTAACCGTTAGGTTATGGGATTATATATTTACTTATATGTGTTATGTATTTAAAATCACACACACGAACATAAATACATACATACATACGTGAGTGCATGCACCCATTATATATACATACATACATACGTAAACATACATACATATATACTGTATATGTATAATATGGAAATTTACATGCAAGTTCCTGTAATATCAACAAACATGAGAGGCTTAAACAATAAAAAAGGAGTTTTTTTTCGAGGAGAGCTTTTTTCCGACAGAGGGTGTTTTTACGAGGGATTTTTTTTTTCGAGGAGAGCTTTTCTCCCGAGGGAGGGTGTTTTTCGAGGAGGGAGGTGGTCTCCGGAGGGGGTTCTTTTAGAAGTTTTTTCCCGAGGGAGGGCGTTATTTTCCGAGGAGGGTTTTTTTTTTTCGAGGAAAGCTTTTTTCCTGAGGGAGGGAGTTTTTTCTATGAGGTTTTCCGAAGGAGGGAGTTTTTTTTTTTTTTTTTTTTTTTCAATGGAGGCAGTTTTTTTCGAGGGAGGAAGTTTTTTCCAGAGGGAGGTAATTTTTTCCTGAGGGAGGGAGTTTTTTTTATCGAGGAGGGACAAATCCTTCTTCTACAGTGATCCATTGAGAAACTATGACATAATGCTCTCTCTCTCTCTCTCTCTCTCTCTCTCTCTCTCAAAAATAAATGGCCCGGAAAAGCCTTCCCGACGAGCTATAAAGGAAAAACCTGAAGCTGAGATATAGATGGCCGATACATCAGGATTTTAAGAGCCGTGAGAAAAAATATATATTTAAAAAAAAAGTGTAGAGGGACAGAGCCATTCCCCTGAAAATAAAGCCTTTGCTCTTTTTTTTTTATTTTTTTGTCTGTCGACTGCAGGTATTATTATCGCCATCATTATTCATTTTCGTAAAATTTTACTTGTAAAGGTTCTTGTTTCATTATTATTATTATTATTATTATTATTATTATTATTATTATTATCTACAGTTGGATGGTAATGACCAACTGAATAATAATAATAATAATAATAATAATAATAATAATAATAATAATAATAATAATAATAATAATACCTGCAGTAGAATGGTAATGACCAACTGTATAATAATAATAATAATAATAATAATAATAATAATAATAATAATAATAATAATAATAATAATATTATACCTACAGTATAACTTTTACCGCACGAGGAAAGCCCAAGATCGATGTGACCTAAAAAAAAATAAAAAAAAGCACGCAATCGGGCTCCGTACAAAAGAACTGCTTCTTTCTCAAGAGAGAGAGAGAGAGAGAGAGAGAGAGAGAGAGAGAGAGAGAGAGAGAGAGAGAGGCTCTTGAATTCTTTATGGACTCCGATAATTAATCTCTCCATTAGATCATTTCACTCTTAAGATGATGTTTCAATAATCATTCAGAAAGATTTCAATGCCATGTTTACATCACAAGTTTGTGGAATGGAATTGAATATAAAGTTTAGGCCAAAGGCCAAGCGCTGGGACCCATGAGCTCATTCAGCGCTGGAAAGGAAATTGAGAGTAAAAGGTTTGAAAGGTGTAACAGGAGGAAAACCTCTCAGTTGCACTTTGAAATAATTGCTAGGAGAGGGTTGATAGCATGATGAAAGAAAGAGAATATGAACGGAGGTACAGTAAAAAGGAATTAAAGTGGTTATAGCAGCTAGGGGCCTAATGAACGGATGCTGCAAAGAACCCTTAGTAATGCCTACAGTGCACCCCGTGAGGTGCATTGACGGCACAACTCCTCCACGGGGGTTACGAGTTTGTGATCTGAAAGAGAATTATGATTATAAAACATTTTTACTTAGTCCTATGTTTTATTTTATGTCTCTGAATTTTTATTTATCTCGTCTTTCATTTTATTTTATTTGACTAGTTTTAATGACCACTGTAACTGACTCAACTGTATTAGTTTAAGCCACTGTGGGTTTTTTTCTGAGTAATGTGTTTTTATTGAAGGCAAAGAAGTTTATGAAAAAACAAATACCCTAATCTCGAGTGAGACCTTCCTTTGATTTGTACTTCACTAGAATATAATTCCGTGTTTGGTGTTTTGCCTCTATTTAGGTCGAAAAAGGCTTAATGCGTTGAAGTCGAAACACATGAAATAAAAATATTGACAATAGCAACTATTTTGAATAGACGCTACGATCATGATTATCATTTCCGTATTTATTTTTGGAAGGTCACCATTCGGCCCTCATATCTGGTCCACTAAGATGCCCAATTTAGTTAGCGGTCAGAGCTTACAAAATAGTTTGATAATTTGATTAAATAGCAACTTTATTTTCTTTCTATTTTTATTTAGAGAGGTTGCATTAGATTTCTCTCTCTCTCTCTCTCTCTCTCTCTCTCTCTATTTTTATATATATATATATATATATATATATATATATATATATATATATATATATATATATATATATATATATATTGTATTCTTATTCTTTTCGCTCGCTCTCTCTCTCTTTCTCTCTCTCTCTCTCTCTCTCTCTGGTATGTCATATTTATGCAAATATGTGATACTTCACCTTGTGGTTCCACAAAATTACATAAAACCACTTGGAAGTTACACACGTATGCAGGCAAATGTTTCCTATATTATAGTCCGGGAATATATGAAGACATCAGTAAAGAGAAACAAAAGTTGTGAAAGAAAAATGAACTCGTTATGACGTAATTATCGTAAAAGCAATGACTGTGTAATAAACAATGAAATAAATAATGAATTGTCAACACTAACCAAACTTTATTAATAATAATAGTAATAATAACGGTGACATAAAATCCCACCAAAGACGACACGAAGACGACAACAAACATTCAGGGACGACGGCTCCATCCCATCTCAAACCACAAACACCGAAACAAACAAGCAATAAAAAAAATTACGACCAATATACAATCGAAATCACCAACCATACCTCCCCACGCATCTACTCTGGCAGACAGTAAAAAGTTACCGCGTAAAACTATATTAGATCGCTATCCCCTCCACCCGCCCCTTCAACTCGGAGGGTCCAACGAGAGAGAGAGAGAGAGAGAGAGAGAGAGAGAGAGAGAGAGAGAGAGAGAGAGAGAGAGAGAAATGACGAGTGTGTAAATATAGTAAGTCATTCAAATGCGATAGAGCTCTCGTGGCGGTAGCACCTTTGGGAGCCATCTGCCCATACAGACATAAACAATCCTGATTTGGGAGGGGAGAGAGAGGGGGGCGGGGGAGATGCCCCCTGTAGGGAGAGGGGATATAGAAGGAGTGGGGGGTGAGGTGGGGGGCACAGTTATAAAGAAGGGGAAGGGAGAAGGGATGGAGGAACGGGGATAATGAAGGTGTTGGGGGAGGAAGAGCCACCTGAGAGAGAGAGAGAGAGAGAGAGAGAGAGAGAGAGAGAGAGAATCTCAACCTGGAAGGTGAAGCAGATGAGGAGTAAAAGGCGGGGGGGAGGGAGAGGAGGAGGATAAAGTTAGTAAGAGGAAAGTTACAAAAAAGTAACTACGGGGGAGGGGAAAGCAGTAGGTGAGAAAAAGGATGAAAAATTAAGAGGGGTCTACATTTACTACCTGGCCTAAAAAGAAAAAAAAAGCGAAAGACGGACGATTAAAGAACGAATAAGGAATTACATAAAACATCGGCATTTTTCCATGAGTGAGCAATGAAAATGCGGAATAAGGGAGGAAATGGAAAAAAAGAGTAAAGAGAAATAAAGCATTTGATAAAAATTCAAGACATACCTTGGAAAATATGGCCTCTTTCAGTCCATCAATTCTCAGGAAGAAAAATACATAGAAACCTTTTCAGAACAACATCACAGTGATATAGAAGTAAACAATCTTCGCAATAAATCAATCAGAAGAGCGTAAACGACACAAGACACGAAAATAACAAGAAATATGAGGCGAGGGAAACATGACCACCCGAAAAGGGTTGAACTTAATACATAGAATATTGAATATAGAATTTAGGCCAAAGGCCAAGCACTGGGACCTATGAGGTCATTCAGCGCTGAAACGGAAATTGACAGTAAAAAGGTTTGAAAGTGTAACAGAAGGAAAACCTCAAAGCAGTTACACTATGATTTAATTGTTACAGAGGGTGGAAAGTAAGATGGAAGAATGAGAATATGAGAGGAGGTACAGTAAAAGGAACGAAAAAAGGGGTTGCAGCTAGGGGCCGAATGCACGCTGCAAAGAACCTTAAGTAATGCCCACAGTGCTCGTCTTAAAACACAAATAAAATTTCAAAAAACGCGGAGTAACAACAGTAACTGGACTCGACGCGTGATTACGGAACTTTCTCTTCAATAAAATGGATCACAAGGACCAGCTAAACGCATTTTCAAAAAGACCAACAAAAATGCATTTCAGCAGGGTCTAAAAAAGCGCATTCCTCATTTGCATAAACCCTCTCGCCCGGGAAACAATTCTTTCTCTTGGAAAAGCATCCGCGCTCCCCTTCTGCACTTTTTTTCAAGAGTCCAGCTCAGGGAATTGTTAAAAAGAGAGTAGCTAACAAACAGACGCATTAAAAAAAAAAAGGAATTGTCGTAGAAACGACAAAGAAAAGAATAAAATGGTCACAAAACATAATACAAGAAGTAAACACGGATAGCATTAATTTCTCTTTTCCGCCTCACTCCCTTTTAAACACCAAATGCTTGGGGCCAAAGCTGATAAAGAATTCACTAAGAGGATATATGAGAGAGAGAGAGAGAGAGAGAGAGAGAGAGAGAGAGAGAGAGAGAGAGAGAGAGGCCAGGTTTATCGCGCGTCTTCCATCACTGAAAGGAGAATTGGTCGGGTGAAAATGTCTTTCTGGTCACGGGACGGCTATGCCAAATGTCTCCTTCAGTCTTCTCTCTTAATTGCGCGACTTATTCAACTGTCTTTTCAAAGTTCTTTCTGGGTGGCATTTAATTCTTATCATCCTAATTATATTTCTATTCATCTTCGTTCTCCAGAATCATATATTATAGATAATTCTGATCTACGGTAACTTTTAAATTGTTACAGTGACTATATTGACAAGGTACGGTATATATATGTATATATATATATATATATATATATATATATATATATATATATATATATATATATATATATACATAATACATGCATACATACATATCTATATATATATATATATATATATATATATATATATATATATATATATATATATATATATATATATATATATATATATATATATATAAAGTCTAAAGTCATACTAAGGATATTAATCCTTTGAATGGACAAGCGTCAATTTATTCCTCACATACCTGAAAAATCGCTTTAGTTTATACAACTGTCACAAGCCTAGGGCTCGAGAGATGTTTGCCGAGTAAATAAAAATGCTTAGAGAGAGAGAGAGAGAGAGAGAGAGAGAGAGAGAGAGAGAGAGAGAGAGAGAGAGAGAGAGAGAGATTCATAATGGAAAGATTCAAAAGAGAAAGATTAAAACAAAGATTCAAAGAGAGAGAGAGAGAGAGAGAGAGAGAGAGAGAGAGAGAGAGAGAGAGAGAGAGAGAGAGATTCAAACAAAAAGATTCGAAGAGAGACAGAGAGAGCGAGAAAGAGATACAGAGACTCAAACAGAGAGAGAGAGAGAGAGAGAGAGAGAGAGAGAGAGAGAGAGAGAGAGAGAGAGAGAGAGATTCAAATATGGAAATATTCAAAGAGAGAACTATTTAAAGAGAGAGAGAGAGAGAGAGAGAGAGAGAGAGAGAGAGAGAGAGAGAGAGATTCTTAGGAGGGAATTTCAGGGCTTCTTTAACACAGGGGATATTCCTTCCCGTTAGGTTATAACTTTATACATTCATATATTTCTGTGAAGGTGAAAGACGGGGCTGAGTGATCGATTGCCTTCCCGTATTAGAAAATATAAAGGCAGAGGAAGGCTGATGTGATGTGAGCGATCATCTTACGAGATTGGCAATAAGCACCTGCTGTTAAAGCTGGATAACATTGTGTGTGTGTGTGTGTATGTGTGTATGTATATTATATATGTTTGCATGTATGTGTGCATGTGTGTATATATATACATATTATTTGTATGCATGTGTATATATATACATATTATTTGTATGTATGTGTGCATGTGTGTATATATATACATATATGTATACATATATATAAATATATATATTGATATACATATATATGCATATATATATGTGTATGTATATTTATATACATATATATATATGAATAAATACACACACAAACATATATCTATATGCAATAAAGAAAAGACTCATTTTAAAAAAGAATATAATCAGTAAAATCAAGAATACACTCGTTTAAATAAAGAATTTAATCAGTAAAATCAAGAACAGACTCAACACAAAAGAGAATATAATTTATAAAACAAAAAAAAAATATAATCATTAACGTAAAGAATATCAGCAAAATGAACATAATCAGCAAAATCAAGAATAACCACTGAAAAAGAAACCGTCAACATTTTTCCTCCCGTAAGAACTAGAGGGGGAGGGGGGAGGGGGGAGGGGGGGGAGACATTCAGCAAGGTGGAGAGCAAACGACATTCTTTGTCCCCAAGGGCTCATTAAAATGACTGACAAGGCTAATAAGGTTTTAATTGGACGAAATATCGACCAAATGACTTATTGAACGTTGATTGCCCGTCAATAACGTCTAATCATTATTGTCTGAAATGTTTGTGAAACGGAGAGAGAGAGAGAGAGAGAGAGAGAGAGAGAGAGAGAGAGAGAGAGAGAGAGAGAGAGAGAGAGATTGTTCCTCAAAAGATGCATTGCTTTCTTCATTTATCATAATGTTTTTCCTCGTTACAGTGGTATTCTTATAGGATGTTGTAGTCTTTGTAATTCGACAGACAGAGAGAGAGAGAGAGAGAGAGAGAGAGAGAGAGAGAGAGAGAGAGAGAGAAATTACACCTACTCTACGTTTGAAATGTTTATGAGAGAGAGACACACACACAGAGAGAGAGAGAGAGAGAGAGAGAGAGAGAGAGAGAGAGAGAGAGAGAGAGATTTCCCAAGCATCAATAATACAAAGACAGCATGAAAAGAACGACTAAAGGCAAAGTAATACAGAAAAATGAAGAATATACATAAATATATTCTCAAAATACATTCTTCAGAATGAGGACGGCTAATCCCCGATGAGGAATGAAACATTCCCCAGCAAAGGGATCGAACGAAGAGTCGGTTCAATCAAAGCAAAAGAGAAAAGCAAAATGAAAAAAGCAAAAAAAAAAAAAAAAGAAAAGAAAGTCGGACCGAAAAGACGATTTGAAAGGACGAAAAATCCGCAATCACTATTCCAGGATTCAGTCCTTCTTTTAAGGAACAAAGGCATATTCTCTCTCTCTCTCTCTCTCTCTCTCTCTCTCTCTCTCTCTCTCTCTCTCTCTCTCTCTCTCTCTCTCTGTCTTCGTCAAATTACAGGCAATGACTACATCATACTATAAGAATTATCAATATAATGAGAAAACACATTATGATAATCCGTGCAAATTTTACAGACCAATGGCATATTCTCTCTCTCTCTCTCTCTCTCTCTCTCTCTCTCTCTCTCTCTCTCTAAAAGAAAGCCAGTATGTGGGTGGCCGCATAAAATCGAGAACTTGAGAGGAGGGCCCCCCTCTCTCTCTCTCTCTCTCTCTCTCTCTCTCTGTCTTCGTCGAATTACTGCCAAGACTGCATCAGACAATAAGAATTGCCACTATAATGAGACAAAAAAATTATGATAATTAAAGAAAGCAAAAGAAATTACCTGTGTTCTAAGAAAAAAGAATTTAAAAAATCAGCATCGACTTCAAAAGTCCTTACGTGCAAACTCTAAAATCATGAATGAATAAATAATAGAAACGAAATAACTAGTTTAAATTTGCCTTCATCAACGGAATGTAGGACTGTATAAAATTCATATGATTTATACCATAAATCTTAAAAAGAACGCCCGTTTTGGCCATAACTTGTTTCTCTCTAAATTTTTTGCTAAAGAGACCTTACGACGTTGTTTTTGACTGAGCTGGCTTTATGCCACCAGCACGGGCTCTTGCTCATAGAACAGCCCGTAAGACCTTACGACATATCTGCCCAAAAATTTCACTATATATATATGTAAATATATACATACATACATACATATATATATATATATATATATATATATATATATATATATATATATATATTATATATATATATACAGTATATATATATATATCAATCATTCTTCAATAGCAATATGCCCAAGGAGACAGATGCATGCAGCAGAAGATGACATTGCAAAACCAAGTTCATTATTAGATTACCCTCCATTGCAAAGCTGGTTGCACCTCTAAAAGGAACTTTACAATCGTGCAAAAATACGACACTTGCACATGTCAAATAAATTCATTAGAACTGGGCCATGAAAATAATAATAAAATCCAAGCAGATGATAATAATAATAATAATAATAATAATAATAATAATAATAATAATAATAATAATAATAATAATAATAATAATGGTGAAGAAATATACAATGGTGTATATATTTACACCTAAACCATTGTGGATCACTTCACCATTTTAGTGACCCATGATGTTGTGAGATTTTTATGAATAATAATAATAATAATAATAATAATAATAATAATAATAATAATAATAATAATAATAATAATAATAATAACTGTGGATCTCTTCACGATTTTAGTGACTCGTGCTGTTATGAGATTTTTATGAATAATAATAATAATAATAATAATAATAATAATAATAATAATA
>NC_089779.1:15592332-15622332 GCF_040412425.1 Macrobrachium rosenbergii
ATATATATATATATATATATATATATGTATATATATATATATATATATATGTATATATATATATATATATATTTCCTAAGCATTCAACTGCAATGGCAACTACTTACTTTCGCAATAATACAACGAGTAATTTTATTATAACAGCAAGAATTCAGGGCTACCAAACTCAAAGAAGACAATAAAACTTTTTATTGACCACCTCATTCGCCTTTAAATACCCTAAAGTATTTCCCTACCCATTCCTTTAACTTACTGTCCCCTAACTATTACCAGGACGCATAAAAGAAATAGCTTTAAAAAAAATCAATTACATTTCTTTTGATCAGGACAGATTCAATCTCCCGACTGAGTCACTCGAAGTCAGATAACAAAGAGACCCAGTGCATTAACAGTGACATGGTGATGGCAACATTAGTGAATGAATAATGGCTTCGTCGGGTACCACTGCTCATGATGTGCGCGGAATATTCGCTTACGTAGGACTGAAAGATTATGAGTTTCCCTCTCCTAAGCCAATATGGATTAAACCCGGTAACAAGTAAAAAATGCTCCGAAGTTTCTTCGGAGCAATCGAGTTTACTGTACAGTGTTTAATGCTGTATGAAACTCTCAGCCACGGCCCGGTGGTGGCCTGTGTTGTTGGCACCTATAGCGGTGCCAGACTCACGATCATGGTTGACTTTAACCTTAAATAAAATAAAAACTATTGAGGCTAGAGGGCTGCAATTTGGTATGTTTGCTGATTGGATGATGGATGATCGACATACCAAATTGCAGTCCGCTAGCCTCAGTAGTTTTTAAGATCTGAGGGCGGACAGAAAAAAGTGCGGACAGAATAAAGTGCAGACGCACAGACAAAACCGGCACAATAATGTTCTTTCACAGAAAACTAAAAATATCGGTAAACAAAAATGATAGTTAAACTTGATCGCCAAACCGAAGCGTCCGTCCTTTAAAAAAAAAACCAAGTTCAAACCAAGCATCGAGCGATGTTGAACCTATTTAATCAGCAGATTCAAACTCGTGTTAAAGGTTAAATAATGGAAGGTCCCATTTACCGCATTCCATTTTTCGTGACTCGATTCCGCTGGAAATCGGAGACCGTTCCCTTTCGATCATTCCACGGAACACATCGGAACGAGCTGTGAGTTCCCGAACTTTGTCGAACGTTTTTACCTCAACTCTCGTTAACAAATCTGCATATCAAGTCTGTGCCTTTGGCGAGCAGGTTAAACCGCTTTCGTTGAAAGGTTAAGTGGAAAAAGAGAAAGAATCGTGACCAGGTTTGAATTCATTTGCAATACGATATTGTACGTTCAAATCGTTACGTACATTGTGATACGAGTGTAGACACCATATTCTTTGGAAGCTTGAATTTCAAGTTAGTGGCCCCTGTGGTGGGCATGTTCCATGTGAATAGGTTTCATCTACTGAATAATAATAATAATAATAATAATAATAATAATAATAATAATAATAATAATAATATGTATATATATTAATATATATACATAAATATATATATTATATAATTATATATATACAGTATATATATATATATATATATATATATATATATGTATATATATATATATATATATATATATATATATATATATATATATATATTATATACATACATATATATTTATATATATATTTTTTTCAAAAAATTAGTTCAGAATTTCAGATCAGGAAACAACACGACTGAGAGAATTCAACATTCTCTCTCTCTCTCTCTCTCTCTCTCTCTCTCTCTCTCTCTCTCTCTCTCTCTCTCTCAGAGCATAATAATAATTATACCGTTCTTCCCGTCCATTAATATCACTTAAAAAAAAAATACACTTCCTTGGGAATCAATTAAAACTAAAAACAGCCTCCCTCAATAACAACCACCATCACATCAGTGTGACGTCAGAAGGAGGTATATAATTTCGCATAGGGTAATTGAGACCGATGGCTGAATCCGCCTGACTTTTGCTTACCCCCAGAAAGGCAATTAGACCTCCCAGTATTTGAAAGTTGCGAGCAGAATGCTTTTTAATCACGGCAGTAATGACTCCCCCTGTACGTCAGGGAAGGAGCTTTACAACCTGCGCGTCCAGAAATCTAAACACGAGGCCGGAATTACACAGGAATAAAACAAGGCGCGAGAAAGTAATACGTGGTTTGGTTTGTTCAAAAACACACTCGGCCACGCCCACAGGCATAAAATTCGAAGGTTATGAAGTAATGTGTGTGTGTGTGTGTAAGAGAGAGAGAGAGAGAGAGAGAGAGAGAGAGAGAGAGAGAGAGAGAAAGATCGCAAAGTTAGCAAAAAATATTGAGAAATATATGTAATTTGAAGAGAGAGAGAGAGAGATCATAAACTTAGTCAAAACTATTGAGAAATATGTGTAATTAGATGAGAGAGAGAGAGAGAGAGAGAGAGAGAGAGAGAGAGAGAGAGAGAGAGAGAGAGAGAGAGAGAGAGAGATCGTAAAATTAGTAAAAAAATATTAAGAAATGTGTAATTGAGAGAGAGAGAGAGAGAGAGAGAGAGAGAGAGAGAGAGAGAGAGAGAGAGAGAGATCGTAAACTAAGAAAAAAAATAATGAGAAATATGTAATTTGAAGAGAGAGAGAGATCATGAACTTAGTCAAAAATGTTAAGAAATTTATGCAATTAGATGAGAGAGAGAGAGAGAGAGAGAGAGAGAGAGAGAGAGAGAGAGAGGGTGTGTGCATCCTGCGGCATTTTGCCAAGCAATGATAATAACAGCGAAATCCAGAATACTCTGCGTTTTTTAAACCTCCAAGGTGTAATATTCCAAAGAGCATACGACCTCTTACAAAAGCAAACTGCAAGCTCCTTGGGGAAGAGAGAGAGAGAGAGAGAGAGAGAGAGAGAGAGAAAAGCAGGCAGCATGCTGCTGGGGAGAGAGAGAGAGAGAGAGAGAGAGAGAGAGAGAGAGAGCAGGCAACATGCTGCTGAGAGAGAGAGAGAGAGAGAGAGAGAGAGAGAGAGAGAGAGAGAGAGAGAGAGAAAAGCAGGCAACATGCTGCTAGAGAGAGAGAGAGAGAGAGAGAGAGAGAGAGAGAGAGAGAGAGAAGCAGACTGCTGGGAAGAGAGAGAGAGAAAGAGAGAGAGAGGCAAAAGCAGACAGCAAGCTGCTGGGAGGAGAGAGAGAGAGAGAGAGAGAGAGAGAGCCATAAAACCCAGAAACAAAGCAAACTCTGCATCCGGCCACAGGTAATCATATTCAAATATAACCTCAACGCTGAACATTGTGTGTGTGAACTATGCATTAATTTCTTCAGGGAAAACGCTATTTCAATCCCAGTAAGGACACCCGGCAGACTACTTTTCTCGGGTCAAAGGTCAGACCCTTCCCTAGGGCAGCAGCTCGGAATACATTTCATGAGTGCGCGCTCGCGAACACAAACACACGCACACACACAAACACACAAAGAGCCGTTGGCAAAATATATTATGCTCACTTAGGGTTCTTGCTGGTGATATGCGTCAACCCGTGTCAGAATCAGATAACTGTAAGGAGCAGCTGAATTTCATTTCTGAATAATAATCGGATATAGAATTAATACAATACGAACACTTAATCAAACAATATAAAACAAAGATAAAATTAGAGTTTCTAAGCTCAATTAGGCCATATATTGTAGAGCAGAACAGGATTTTGAATTCAGGCCTATGAAGCGCTGGGACCTACGAGGTCATTCAGCGCTGAAACGGAAACTGACAGAAAAAAGGTTTGAAAGGTGTGACAGGAGGAAAACCTTTTTACATTCCTACAGACAACACACTTTGGAGAAACTGCGCCTACAAAGAAAAGCAGTTTCTCCACTGCTAAGGATAACAATCTCTCTCTCTCTCTCTCTCTCTCTCTCTCTCTCTCTCTCTCTCTCTCTCTCTCTCTCTCTCTCCTCTCGACAACACACTACAGAGAAACCAAAGCTACAAAGAAAAGCAGTTCCTCCAATGCTAAGAGATAACAATCGCTCTCTCTCTCTCTCTCTCTCTCTCTCTCTCTCTCTCTCTAGACAACACACTACAGAGAAACTAAAGCTTCAGAGAAAAGCAGTTTCTCCAATGCTAAGAGATAACAATCTCTCTCTCTCTCTCTCTCTCTCTCTCTCTCTCTCTCTCTCTCTCTCTCTCTCTCTCTCTCACCTTTATTCTATTTACTCTCAGGCTCAAGTAGACAGGAACAAATTGAAAGGGGAAAAAACCCCATTTCATGCCAGATAAATTACGCTCATTACCGATACGGCGCGCGCATGTCGTCCTGTTATATTGCCAAGGCTTTCATGCCCCCTCCCCTCCCATCATGGCCATACATACCCCTCCCCCTCCCCTCTAGCCATATTTTCGTCTTACCTTCGTGGTTCCTTGATGAATAAACTCATATATGGGCGCACTGCTTTATCTGAATTGACAGCTTAATCTGCATAAACAGCAAATGATTTACCGGTCTAAGAACAAAAATAATTAAATACGTATAAATAATATCGAGGTCAATGTTAATTACAAAACTGCAGTAATTACATACGTCTAGAGAATGTTGAGATCACAGTTAATTACAAAGCGGCAATGGACTAAGGGTCATGGAAGTTGAAAATATTGTGGCGTCAGTCATAAAGCTGCAACTTGCCAGTCTTGGATCAACCGAACTTTAATAACTTGAAAGTCAAATATTATTATTATTATTATTATTATTATTATTATTATTATTATTATTATTATTATTATTATTATTATTATTATTATTCAGAAGATGAACCCTATTCATATGGAACGAACCCAAAGGTTCAAGTTTCCAAAGAATATGGTGTTCATTACGAAGAAGTAAAAGGAGGTAAAAGGAAATACAGAAAGAAGAGATACAACTTATTAAAAAAAAAGATAAAAAAAATTAATAAATTAACAAATAGATAAAATGTATTAAAATCCAAGGAGAATAGTATTAGGTTAGCAATGCACTGCTCCTTCGCTGGAACTTTCGAAGTCACAATCGCACGACATCCTCAGGGAGAGACAAATTAACAAACCATATGTCGTGGAATTTGAATCTCAATTAGAATGTAGAATTTAGGCCAAAGGCCAAGCGCTGGGACCTATGAGGACATTCATCGCTGAAAGGGAAACTGGTAGTAAGAAGGTGTGAAAGGTGTGACAGGAGGAAAACCTCAAAGCAGTTACACTGTGAAGTAATTGTTAGAGAGGGTGGAAAGTCAGATGGAAGAAAGAGAATATGAACGGAGGTACAGTAAAAGGAATGAAAGGGGTTGAAGCTAGGGGCCTAAGGAAGGGACGCTGCAAAGAACCTTAAGTAATGCCTACAGTGTACCACGTAAAGCGCACTGATGGCACTATCCCACCACAGGGCACGGGATTTGAATATTAACTCCGATGACATTCATTTCAGAGAATCACAGAGATTGATTAGATTTTTCTTATACATGTAATAAAAAATATTCAGCTACTTTACATTTTCCCTTCAATTACTGTTTTTATTATACTTTTTATAATCATTTTCAATTTTAGTTTTCTGTAAAAGAAAACTATTGTGCCGGCTTTTTCTATCCGTCCGCCTTCAGATCTTAAAAAATACTGAGGCTAGAGGGCTGCCAATTGATATGTTGATCATCCACCCTCCAATCATCAAACATACCAAATTGCAGCCCTCTAGCCTTAGTAGTTTTCATTTTATTTCAGGTTTTAGCCTTAATCGTGTATCTGGCAACTATATAGGACAGGCCACCACCGGGACGTGGCTAAAGATTCATGGGCATCGGCTCTATTTTCATTGGCCTTGATTATACGCTGTACAGAAAATTCGATTGCGCTGAAGAAACTTCGGCGCATTTTTTACTTGTTTATCTATGTTCTTAACATGGATTCTTTAATGTCAAAAATATGGAAAAGAGAATGGCTAATTGAATGACTGATCTGTTCGCAAAATTTGGCGTAGCAATGACTATGGTTCTCGTTCTCAACGCCCGAAATATATTTCCTGTCGCAACTTATTTGGCTGAAAAACAACAAGCAAATAAAAGTAAAATCTTAATTTCAACGAACCACTCACTCATTTAAAAACGGCTATTATTCTTAACGAAAAAATAACCAGTCAATAATAAACTTCCAAGACGTCCCTTGGCAGCAACGGATTACACACGAGACACTTGACGACAAGGCCACCGATTTCCCATCACCAGCACCTCATTATTTTACGCTAGGACTGAAAAATTAAGTTATATATCAGATCTTACCTCTCCGTTCCTGGCCTAATGACTTCGCTTAAGGGCAGAGATTAGCTGTAATCTAACTGAATAGTGATGAGACATGTCTCCTATGATAACGCAGTTATCAAACATCAATGCCTGTTGGCCATACATTATTATACATTACGGTGTTCGACATGCGATAGGTTACAACCCCACGGTACAGAGAGAGAGAGAGAGAGAGAGAGAGAGAGAGAGAGAGAGAGAGAGAGAGAGAGAGAGAATGTACCTGGTCAGTACCTGGTCATACATTATTATACATTACGGTGTTCAACATGAGATAGGTTACAACCCCAACGCACAAACGGAGAGAAAGAGAGAGAGAGAAAATCTGTAACTGCTGGTCATATATCATTATACATTACGATGTTCTACATGAGATAGATTACAACCCCGCCGCACAAACGGCGAGAGAGAGAGAGAGAGAGAGAGAGAGAGAGAGAGAGAGAGAGAGAGAGAGAGAGATCAGTACCTGCTGGTCACACATTATTATTCATTAAGATGTCCTACATGCAATAAGTTACAACACCACGACGCAAACACAACACACACACACAGAGAGAGAGAGAGAGAGAGAGAGAGAGAGTTAAATTAACTCTCATAAAGCCCGTCTGAGGACCAGGAAGCCTTTCATCTTAGTTGAATAAAGAATTCAGCTTTTTGTATTTTTCTTCTTCCAAGTGAAAGAAGGACATTAAGAATTTCAACGGTGAATTCACAGACGAAAAATATAGCGAAAAAATTAAATTAATAATCAACTGGATTATAAATTTTATAAATTTCTAAATCTATATACATATATATCTGGACACTTAGGATCGCCAGTGCATTTGCCAAAGAAACAAGTAAATTTACAAATGAAATTAATTTTAATTTCTCATTCCACCCTAAGGAAAATGATCTTGGTGTTCATATAAGCTTCATAATTGGAGGAATGTTACGTCTGGTCAGTACTTGTGTGGGTGATCATCAAGAAATGATAGACGCAGCAGGTACATATGCTCCTTGAATGTTTTCATAGGGTAGGGCGTGGGGCTGGCAGTCTCATCCCAAAATTTTTACTAAAAACTGAAAAGGGAGGCATTCTGGAGCTACTCTTACCAGAGGGAAATGAAGTGTAAGTGAATTACATGTATGTAAATACACACACATGTATATATATGTATATACACATATATTTATACATACATACATATATATATATATAATATGCATACACATATACATACACACATACATATATGTATGTATAAATATACATATGTATATAATATATACAGTATATTTCTATGTATACAAATATACACACACACACACACACACACACACACATATATATATATATATATATATATATATATATATATATATATATATATATATACATAGTATCTTCACCCCTTTAACTCCACAGAGAATATTCGGACAGTGTGTCCGCCCAAACGAAAACCAACAAAAGAAGTACTTTAACCAACATCCCATAAACGGCCCCTCCCATTCATAGTTTGATTAAGACGAACCAACAACTCTATTACCGGAGGTACAAAACCCCTCAAAGGCTGAAATATATAAGCCATGGATCCCGAACCTGCAGGTTTAAACCAAATTGCCGAAGCAAAGTTAATTATCCCTGCTTTTCCCTCACTAACCCTTCGGAAGAAACGACGACCAAAGCAATCTGATGGCAAGGGAAGTAAAGCGGAGGAGTGCTGGCAGTAATCGACGGAGATTACTGTCAGGAAGGAGATTTAAGTCTCGTGTGCTCAACAATAATACTGTGACGTGTCCTTTGGGAATGTGTATGTATGTATGTATGTATATTTCTACATATGTATGTATATATATATATATATACACACACACACACACACATATATATATATATATATATATATATATATATATATATATATATATATATATATAAATTAGAGAAATTTATTTCTGGTGATGGAAATTCATTTCTCGTTATAATGTGGTTCGGATTCCACAATAAGCTGTAGGTCCCGTTGCTAGGTAACCAATTGGTTCTTAGCCACGTGAAATAAATCTAATCCTTGGGGCTAGCCCTCTCTAGGAGAGCTGTTAATCAGCTCAGTAGGCTGGTTAAACTAAGGTATACTTAACTTTTATATATATATATATATATATATATATATATATATATATATATATATATATATATATATATATATACATACACATAAAAAATAAAATAAATTATGTAATTCAGTAAAATTATTACAAGACTTGACATACGAACAGGATACTCTTCCAAGTGCTCACAACTTGCCGAGGTGGCCGTGTTCAAGCAGATTCTGGCAAAGTTTATCTTTTGAATTCCAGAACGTTTCTAAGAAATGTTCTGTCAATGTACTTTTGACATTCTAAAACCTTCTTAAGAACTGTTCAGAAATGCATGTTCAATTTCACAATAGGATTCTCGAGAGCTAATGGAATTATATCTGTTGCTAATAATTACACAATTATGGCTATCTGCACATACCCACTTGACTGCCAATACATCTTGGGTATACACTAAAAAAAAAAAAGTCCCAGAGAGAGAGAGAGAGAGAGAGAGAGAGAGAGAGAGAGAGAGAGAGAGAGAGAGAGAGAGAGCCATTCCCTACCGGAACCATATACACAAAATTTTCAGTGAATATTATATCACCTTGGATTTTTAGACCAACCAGACATTACCTCGAAAAATAATTCATTTTTGACAGCAATATCACATAATATCAACGAAGCACTACGTAAGCCATCTTTGAGGGGATCGAACACTGACTCTTCCTATCTATACTTCAAAGTGCTGGAATTCTAGCCTTCCCTCTGTTTTCCCTAGTAACAATGGCCTCTTCTCTTCTAACAAGCGGGTACGTGGGTTATTTCTATGTACAAATTATTACTTCATTCTTGTTTTTTTTTTCTCTGTGAGCACCCAACCACCTTTTACTGTTAATAAATTGCGAAATGAGCTATTCTTTTGATATTTTCGTTATCATTCTCATCTTTGAATTATTTTGCGTTTCAGATTTTAAATTCAGTAATATTTATTATATAATAAATACTACAAATTACTTATAAACTTTCTTTGACACACAAGGCACCAACAACTTTGGCTTCTGTGTCCAGCCACGCGAGTAACCCAATTAGGACCTTAATTCTCGAAAAGAAATTAAGCGGAACAACAGCGCTAAGGTTTTTCCAAAAAAAAAAAAAAAAAAAAGACAAACGACTAAGAAGAAAGTCGTTTGGCCAAACACCGAACAATTATTATTTATTATTATTATTATTATTATTATTATTATTATTATTATTATTATTATTATTATTATTATTATTATTATTATTCAGTAGATGGAACCTATTCATATGAAACTAGCCCACCATATAGGGCCACTGACTTGAAATTCAAGCTTCCAAAGAATATGATGGTGTTCATCAGGAAGAATTAAGAGGATGTAAAGTGACATACAGAAAGAAGAGAACCCACTTATCAAAAAAAAAGAAAGCAAAATTAATAAATAGATAGAAAAAACTGCAATGCAAGGAGAATAGTATTAGGGTAGTAATGCACTGCATTTTCGCTCGAACTTCCGAAGTTCCAATTCCGTCCGAGGAGAGTCGTTCGAATCCCTCTCTGCAAATCCGGCTGCGAGTTATTTACTCCGGGAGTTAACAAATCCCATTGAACCTGACAGTTTAACACCTCATCCGGTCCCAGTCCAATCAAGATCAAGCGGCGATGAAAGCCATTTTCCTTCGAGTTCGAGAACGGATTGGATCGGGAGTTTATATCGGGAGCCGGCTCGACGCGCTCTTGCCCCAAACGACGCATTTACCATCGGGCTATCAATTAATAACAATGGCGGGGCCGGGTATAATATCGACACTCCCCCTTTTCCAAATCGGCGGCACCCACTTCATCTCCTCTTCCTCCTCCTACTCTTCCTCCCCCACTCCTCCTCTTCCTCTTCATCTTCGTCGTCGTCATCCTCTTCCTCCTCCTCCTCCTCTTCCCCTTCCTCTTCCTCTTCTTTCTCCTCTTACTCCTCTTCCTCTTCCTCCTAATTCTTCCTTTTACTCCTCCTCCTCCTCCTTCTCTTCAACTTCCGCTTGCTCCTCCACTTCCCCTTCATTTTCCTCCTCTTCCTTCTCCTCTTTCTGCTCCTCCTCTTCTTCCTCTTCCTCCGCTTGCTCCTCCACTTCCTCTTCATTTTCCTCCTCTTCTTTCTCCTCCTCCTATTCTTCCTCTTCCCTTTCCTCCTCCTCCTCCTCCTCCTCTTCACCAATCCGTCCCTCTCCTCTGGAACGCATCTTCTCGATCTGTCCAGCATAAGCGTTTGCTAAACTATAACAATTCAAGCGTCCATAACCATAAGGGCTGCAACGCCAGCTCACAGAAATGAATCAATTAATGAAAAGAAATCTTAGAGCGAAAGTTAGGAGAATCGCTTAATTCCGATGAGATTAACCCAGAATCGAATCGCCTAAATTCGAGATTTCAAAGTAGAGAGAGAGAGAGAGAGAGAGAGAGAGACAGGCTGGCAGACACACAGAGAATTGCTGCCCAATTTTTAAAATCGTATAAAGGCTTTGCATACGACCTTCATACCACTACAATGCAGTCCTCTGGGGACTTTGAAACTGCTGCGTCTCTGCTAGCCACAAAAATTCACGGTGCCCATCTAAGAGCTCCTCCGCCCTTTCGTACCCTCCCACAGTTACGGGCGGCCTTAGGTCGAGAGCCCTAGCTGGCATAAGGTCGGGTAAATCTAAAATATCCTTTGGCTTGAAACCGCTGACTGGTTTCTCAAACTGTGAAATAAATTTTTCAATTCTCTAAGTTTCTTCATCATGAAAATCTGTTGAGCATCTTCAAAAAAAATTTTTAATAATAAAAATATGCTTTTAAGATTATTTCCGTCCTCCCAGTCATCAGCTTTGATTATAAACATTATGTTTAAATGCGTAGACACCAAATAATATGCAAAAGAAACCTTAAAAAGTATAGACAACATACACTTTCTTATTTCGATTTCATTCGGAAAAGCACGAGAAAGTATTTCTGAAGCGTTTTCTGAGAACAGACATCTACAGAAATCAACTCTTTGCCTTACCCCTTCGTTATATAACAAATGGACACAATCAGCAATCAGACGTCTTGTTGTCAGCGTCACATAAATTGAATTGAAACTTTACACATCGGCACAGAAGAGAGAGTAAAACGGGAAGTCTTAATTAGAGGTCTGCTTCATAAAACTGAACGACGATAAGATTTAACTACGGCGAGAGAGAGAGAGAGAGAGAGAGAGAGAGAGAGAGAGAGAGAGAGAGAGAGAGAGAGAGGCAAGATATGGCATTGCTCTATCCCCCTCACTGGGACTACCAACAGATTATCACGCGGAATCACATCATTTCCAAACTAGCTTAACCAACCAATCGGTTGACTTTCCCACCAAGGTGATTAACTTGCCAGATCAATTCTCTTTTCCTCTATTTTTTTTCCTCTCTTCGTCTTTTGTTTTTTCCTCTGATCCGCCCAAATGGAAAAACTTTCCCCATTCGTCCGAGGACCCAGATCTGCCGACCAGAGTACAGGAAGCCTTTGTTCCGCCCATCTTGGCCAGCCTCGAGAAGAAAAGAGAGTGGTTGGTGTAAGTTTCCATTAGCAGCGATGAATTACGGTTCTCCTGTTATTCGAGTCGGGGGAAAATCAAAACCGTGGTTTGCTGAAGCCTCTGGGTCATTTCGGGGAAAGGAAAAGGTAGCGAGAGAACCGAGAAGAGTTTAATAATAATAATAATAATAATAATAATAATAATAATAATAA
Source organism: Macrobrachium rosenbergii (assembly GCF_040412425.1). Lineage (NCBI taxonomy): Eukaryota > Metazoa > Arthropoda > Malacostraca > Decapoda > Palaemonidae > Macrobrachium > Macrobrachium rosenbergii. Next base: position 15,604,450 of record NC_089779.1, read on the forward strand.
TAATAATAATAATAATAAGTAAAATCTGGGCAAATACCACTAACAGAAGTGTACTAGACCTTAATTCGCTTTCGTCCTGACAAGATATTTACTTATATATTTTATTTATTTATTTATTTGTTAACTTGTTTACTCGTTTATTTATTTATTTATTTCGTTATACTTTGTGCTTGAGCAAGAGAGGTACTTTGGTAAAAGTGGCACACCGGAACTTTCTTGGAGTATTTCCAGTTTCGAAGCTTTATTTCGAGGCAGTCGATCCGTTGTTAAAATCCAAGTAATAATAATAATAATAATAATAATAATAATAATAATAATAATAATAATAATAATAATAATAATAATAATAATAATAAATTCGGAAGTACGAGGGAGCCACTCACATTGCATAGCCTGTACCCTGAAGATGGTTTTGTCCTGCAATAACGACTTCCTTTAGATTACCTTCCAGTAAATTTAGTAGCATTTTTAAGAGCTGGAAAGTGCTCGAGTTTACACATTAAGAGTCACACTCCACACACACACACACACACACACACACACACACACACACACACATACATGCACACACATCCTAGGCTTAATTCTGTCTAATTCTCTACTCCAGCATCCGAGGCTAATTAACAGGATTTTCGTGTCGCTGGCCTCGTGTACTATTCAGGTTTAATGCGTTGTTTATCATTCGTGCAAGAGGTCGTTCCTCCCCGGTTCTTATTCCCAGTTTTTATGAATAGCAAGATTTTTCGTCTCCGGAGCCCAATTTGCAGTATCTCAGTTCCTGCTCATAATCGGGTGCTTTCTGCGGAGGAAGAGTTTCTGTTTAGTGCTTTCTGCGGAGGAAGAGTTTCTGCTTATTCTTGTCATGATCCAGTTCCGACGAAGACCCTACGATTAATGCCTGAGAAAAGTCTTATAGGTTGTTATTTTCTTTATTGTTGTCAATAGATGCAACCAATAACTTGCAATATAAGTAACAGCTTTCTACCTCACGTGGGGATCGAACTTAGGTTAACTTTGTAGCTTTGTTGATTAAGCCCTTGTCTCTTACCTGATAGGTCCCAAGATTGGTGCCGATATAAGGCAGATATTTAATAATATTAAATTTCTATTTCATATCGGGACCAATCCTGGGACCTCTCAAGTATGAGACAAGGGCTCAACAAACAAAGCTACAAACGTAACCTAAGTTCGATCCCCACCTGAGGTGGAAATCTATTAATTTATATTACAAGTTATTGGTTATATCTATTTACAACAATAAAAAAATAATAACCTATAAGAGTTTTCTCAGGCATTAAACTTAAGATCTTCGGCAAAACTGGATCAGGACAAGAGTAAGCAGAAACTCTTCCTCCACAGAAAGCAGCCGATTATGAGCGAGAACTGAGATGCAAATTCCTGAGATGTATACTAGTATTGCACCAGCCCCGGTGATTTCGCCAAGCCCCTAGGTAAGGTTAAATTACGAAAATACTCTACAGCTAAAGGTCTCGGTACTCGGTTACATCTCGGGAACCGAGATACTACAAATTAGGCTCCGGGGACGAAAAAATCTTGCCATGTATAAAAACCGCGGATAAAAACCTGGAAGGAACGACCTCTTGCGCGAATGATAAACAACACATTAAACCCGAATAGTACGCGAGGCCAGCGACACGAAAATCCTGATAATTAGCATCGGATGGTGCGGGAGAGAATTAGAGAGAATTAAGTCCCGGATGTGTGTGTGTGTGTGTGTTTGGTGTGCGACCCTTAATGTGTAAACTCGAGCACTTACCAGCTCTTAAAAATGTAACTAAATTTACAGGAAGGTTATCTAAAGGTAGTCGTTATTTCAGGGTGCAGGCTATGCAATGTGGGCGCTCGCTCGTACTTCCGATTTTTGGGAAGCTAAACACAATGTCATTTTTCTTTCCTGCATTTTTTGCATTATCTTCTTCGCTCTTCCGGGGTTGATTAAAAAATGCTTAACTGGCTTAAATCTACGTTATACTACGCAAAATTCACAAATTCGGGATGTAAAATAATAGCAACTATATATGATTCGGGTTGGTAAATATTACCCCCTTTAAGCATGGTGTCTAAAAAAATTGGAATATAATGAAATATTTCTGTTTTGATCATTATAAAAATCTGATAAACAGTGTATACATACTGAAATTACAAAAAACCTCAGATGTAATAAAAATGAAAACATTTTCTATTTACAAAGACTGGATGTATATAATGAAATATTTTCCATCTGGTAAATAGTAAAAAATGCGCCGAGGTTTCATCGGCGCAATCGAGTTTTCTGTACAGCCGCTACAGCTTACAATCAAGGCCACCGAAAATACATCTATCTTCGGTGGTCTCGGTATAATGCCGTATGAGCCGCGGGCCAGGAAACTTTAAGCACGGCCCGGTGGTGGCCTGTCCTGTATCGTTGCCAGAAGCACGATTATGGCTAACTTTAAAACAACGTCGACAGCCAAAAGGAAACAACCAGTCAAGACAGGAAACAACGCCGTCAAACCGAGGCCAGATTAATGGCCACGAGGCCCAGAGCTGTTGACCGCGGTCGATATCGCATGATTGCCTCATGAATGCCAAACGTCAAGGCGGTGTTATTGCAACATGACATAGGACCTCCCTCCTCCTCCCCCTCCTCCTCCTCCTACTCCTCCTCCTCCTCCTCCTACTCCTCCTCCTCCTACTCCTACTCCTACTCCTCCTCCTCCTCTTCCTCCTCCTCCTTAGCTCATGGATTTTTTCTATCTTGGAAAATCCTCTACATTCAAAATGCTAACACAAACGAGAGATCATGTTAGCAATTGCATGTATCAATATTTGGAAATTTTCGGCTTTTTCTTTTTATCGCATTCATATTTCGAGGCCTTTCATGAAAACAAGGCCTCTGTATTATTTCATGCACGAATAAGTTCCACCAAAAAAATTCAAATAATCAATATTTAAAAAAAGAATCGATATTCGGACATTTCCAGCTGTTTGTTTAATCGCATTTATCTTTCGAGATCGTTCATAAAAACGACCTCTCTGTGTTACTTTATATTCGAATGACCTCAAAAAAAAAAAGATTCTATTACAATTCTCTCGTTCTTTCTCAAGTCCATTATCCCCCCCCAACCCTTCTTCCATGAAGCCCCCTTCATCACTTGCGCTCTCTCTATTGTTCCTTCTTGCAATCAGTGTCCATCATCGATTTCTTTTTCCTTCCCATTACTCTCCCGAAGGATTCTCCATCCCTCTCCGGCTTAATTCTCTAGAGTAACCTCTCTCCTCCGAGTTCTTAATCATTGCTCGCAATGGCGAGAATAAATTCCGCTTCTTTCGTAGCACGTCCTTATTTACGGCGTTATCGCTGTTATTCCAGAAATTAATAACTGATAATAATTCAGTGTTGAGTTCCACATGGGAAAAGAAGGCACTCTCCTCGCCTTCAGAATTCCCCTGGTTTGAATTCAGCTCCCTCTCGCATAATTCACGAGACGTTGCAGAGTTGGAGGGTTCAAAAAACGGGCTATTGATTATGAACGACGTCCCTTATATATAAGAATTTATACTTACTTAACGACTTCGCGGGAAATATTGGCAGTTTCCCCAATGTCTTAATGACCTGAGACTGTTCTCCTATACTACCAAGAAAGCAGAATGACCTCTGAAAGTTCCCACTGAACATAAACTTCCTTGAGTGATATTGTGATCTCTGGAAGTTTCCCACTGAACGAAAACTTCCTTGAGTGATAATATGAACTCTGAAAGTTCCCACTGAACAAACACCTCCTTGAGCGATATTATGACCTCTGGAAGTTCCCACTGAACAAAAACTTCCTTGAGTGATATTGTGACCTCTGAAAGTTCCCACTGAACGAAAACATCCTTGAGTGATATGACCATTGAGTGTTCCCACTGAACGAAAACATCCTTGAGTGATATTTTGACCTCTTGAAAGTTCCCACTGAACAAAAACCTCCTTGAGTGATATTGTGACCTCTGAAAGTTCCCACTGAACGAAAATTTCCTTGATTGATATTATGACCTCTGAAAGTCGCTCTGAATAAACACCTCCTTGAGTGATATTATGACCTCTGAAAGTTCCCACTGAACGAAAATTCCTCGAGTGATATTACGACCTCTGAAAGTTCCCACTGAACAGAAACCTCCTTGAGTGAGATTAAGTTTATTCTTACTCCAAGACACGTCAACAAATCAATAAAGAAACCAGTAAAAAATAAATCAATACATCACCAAGTTTAACTTGATCTCGATATCAAAATAACAGGCTACACAAGGCAGCCATAGCAACATCGCATCGAGAGTAATAAGAGCCAATGTTGTGAGGTTGTTTCTTTCTTTGCGCATACAAAACAACGCTTCCTCTGTCTATTATCTTAATGTTGTTTCACTTAAGCATTTGTTTAATCCTTATTCATATTCATTCCATTTTTTATTTACTGATAAGGAAACGTCAATGTTCTGGGGTTCCTCGGACGCTTGCAAATGAAAAACAAAAACAAACGTCATTGCAAAATTCTCTCTCTCTCTCTCTCTCTCTCTCTCTCTTCCATAGCAACCTCTCCACCGCCGCTATGATATCACATGCCAGTCACTGTTACATCTCTTAATTATATGATTTGAAACCTAAAGAGACTGTGTTCATACAGGCCCCAAAAAGGGTATGGAAAACGGCATCAGAATGCCTATAAGGGTTTGAACACAAAGGAAATATATAACAATATAATTAAAGGCTACAGATACGAATTTGACTCTCTCACAAAATTAGGTAATAGGGATGAAAGAAGACAGGTTCTTCATTTAATGTACTGTAGAATATTGTTTGTGGTGATATATATTTATATATATATATTATATATATATATAAATATTTATGTATATATATAATTTTATATATGTATGCATATAATATATATATATATATATATATATATATATATATATATATATATATATATATATATATATACACACATATGATGCAAGCTTTTCCTTTCAATATCTTCTGTTGCAGGCCTGAAAATCATTACCTAAGTCGGGAATTTCTCGAGGGCAGAAACACACTCCAATCAATAGAAGTCATCTCTCTCTCTCTCTCTCTCTCTCTCTCTCTCTCTCTCTCTCTCTCTCTCTCTCTCTCTCTCTCTCTCTCTCTCTCTCTCTTCCTATGGTCACATCTTCGAAAAGGGACTATACAAGACAGCTTCATTTTCAGTCTGTTTTAGGAGTTAGTTTTCGAAATAATGATTTGATAATTTTCCTAAATTTTTTTTTATATTTATTGATTAATTTGTTAACCTATTTCTTTTTTATGATGTGATCTCTTCTCTCTGTATTCCCCATTACCTTATGTTACTTCTTTCTAATGAACACCATAATATTCTTTGGAAGTTTGAATTTTAAAGCAGTGGTGGTCCCTTTGGTAGGCTTGTTCCATATGAATAGGGTTCATCTAAATAATAATAATAATAATAATAATAATAATAATAATAATAATAATAATAACTAGGACACAATTATTTGAACACTGTAAGATTTCCGTCACTAGAGAGAACAAAATCATCTATTAACTGTAAATATAAGAAGACTGAAATATGGGTTTACTTACACCAATATGCACATTGACTATCACCCTGCAGGGGAATAGCGCCGTCAGTGCACCTCACGCGGTGAGTTATACGCATTACTTGAGGTTCTTTGCAGCGTCCCTTCGGCCCCTAGCTGCAACCCCTTTCATTCCTTTTACTGTACCTCCGTTCGTATTCTCTTTCTTCCATCTTACTTTCCGCCCTCTCTTAACAATTGTTTTATAGTGCAAATTTTACTCGTGTTACTCCTTTAAAATCTCCTTTACTCTCAATTTCCGTTTCAGCTCTGAATGACCTTATAGGTCCCAGCGCTTGGCTTTTGGCCTAAACTGTATGTTTCAATTCGAAGCTAACTATCCAATAAAAAAAAAAAATTACCTTTTTTCTTATTTCATTACACGACAAGCGAAGGATCGACACGTAAAGGCATCCGAATAATATTCACTCTTTCTTCTGCTGCGCTGCAAAACTCAAAACAGCAGAAACAGCAGAATCAAATTCACTCTTTCTTCTGCTGTGCTGCAAAACTCAACAGCAGAAACAGCAGAATCAAATTCACTCTTTCTTCTGCTGCGCTGCAAAACTCAACAGCAGAAACAGCAGAATCGAATTCACTCTTTCTTCTCCTGCGCTGCAAAACCCAACAGCAGAAACAGCAGAATCAAATTCACTCTTTCTTCTGCTGTGCTGCAAAACCCAACAGCAGAAACAGCAGAATCAAATTCACTCTTTCTTCTGCTGTGTTGCAAAACCCAACAGCAGAAACAGCAGCAGCAGCAGCAGCAGGAAAGCTAAATCACCCTTAATGCGTCGGGACATGTCAAAAGATTTGTCGGGGCTCTTAAAATGATCATTAATTTCCCCACTAAATCATTCCCAGACGGCGGAGGCGATTTTCTCTCTCTTCCTCCGAATCGCCGACCTGCTGGAAGAACTTTTCCTTTACGTCCAATAATATAAAACCGAGGCCTCATTAATATCATTTTTTTTATGATTACTGATCAATTGCGGATTTACAAAGGAAGGATTGACTGGGACAACGCCAATTCATACGCAGTTTTCTCGGCGGAATCGAGGGCGAACAAAACACCGGCAGCGCCATTTCGCGAATCCATTGAGGAATATGGAATGGAATATAGAGTTTAGGCCGAAGGCAAGCGCTGGGACCTGTGTGAATATGGAATTGTCATATAAAATTTAGACCAGCGACCAATCGCTGGGGCCTATGAGGTCGTTCAGCGACGAAAAGAAAATTGAAAGTAAAAGGAAGGTTTTAGATATAACAAGGGGGAAACATGGCAGTTTACACTTTGAAACTATTGTTGGGAGAGAGAGGAAAGCAACGGTCGGAAGGGACGTTGCGAAGAATCGTAAGTAATGCCTACAGTGCACCGCGTGAGGTGCAATGATGGCTTTATATATATATATATATATATATATATATATATATATATATATATATATATATATATATATATATATATATATATATATATATATATATATATATATATATATATATATATATTTATATAATATATATAAATATATATATATATATTTATATATTTATATATATATATTTATATATTTATATATATATATATCACCACCTGTTATACAACACATCGCCTTTAAAATGGCTAAGGACTTCATTCTTCGCAGGAGAAAAAAAAAGAAGGCATACCTGACTCACACATTCCATTATATCATTCCATCCTTTGACCAGATTCCGCGTTCCTCCATCGGGTTGCGAAGAGAAATTGTCCTGCATTTACCTTCTCCCCCCCCCCTCCCCCTTTTGCATGATACCTTTCCTTCCATTATGCAATGCGGCATGCAACACGCAACCACTATAGTCATTTTTTTTGGCGGAGGGAGGAGGAGGGGGGAGGGGATGAGGCTGTCAATCTGTGATGTACAATACATATAATCCAATCGTATCTTATTTTTTAACATTTTTCCCCTGCTCTGGAAAACTGTTTTGCTCAAACTTACAGTTTATAGCAACTTCCTATGCTATTTCTTACTCTTGCTGTGCTATGCTATGTTATTTCTTGCTCTTGCTATGCTATGCTATTTCTTATGTGATATGCTATACCGTTCTTACTCTTACTTTGGTAAGCTATGCTATGCTATTTCTTACTCTTGCTATGATATGCTATGCTATTTCTTCCTCTTGCTATGATATGCTATGCTATTGCTTACTCTTGCTCTGCTATGTTATTTCTGACGCTTGCTATGCTATGCTATTTCTTACTTGATAAGCTATGTTGTTCTTACTCTTGTTGTGGTATGCTATGCTATTTCTTACTATTGCTCTGCTATGCTATTTCTTACTTGATAAGCTATGCTGTTCTTACTCCTCCTATGGTATACTATGCAATTTCTTACTGCTGCTATGATGTACTATGCTATTTCTTACTCCTGCTATGATATGCTATGCTATTTCTCACTCTTGCTATGACATGCTATGCTATTTCTTACGCTTCTTTTTTGCACTTATGTATTTACTATAATTCTTGTACTTTCTAATTAGTTCTGATATGCTTTCACTTCCTCCTAATCCCTTTAACTCTGTTTCCAAAATCATTCTCTGCAGATTTTAACCTCAGTCCAAAATTACAATCAAAATGATTCTCTGCACCTTTCAACGTCAGTTCACAATTAACAATCAAAATAATTCTCTGCACCTTTCAACGTCAGTTCACAATTAACAATCAAAATAATTCTTTGCAGCTTTTAACCCCAGTCCAAAATTAACAATCAAAATGATTCTCTGCACCTTTCAACGTCAGGTCACAATTAACAATCAAAATGATTCTCTGCAGCTTTCAACGTCAGTCCACAATTAACAATCAAAATAATTCTTTGCAGCTTTTAACCTCAGTCCACAATTAACAGTCAAAATTAACTGAATCAAAATGACAGCAATGCATTGGTTTTGCCAAAACATTAATCAAACAAGGAAACATCGGTAATTATAAGATTGTTAACAACTACAATCAGATTCGGTTTATGGTTACATTTGGCATCGTTTGAATTAATTAGAGAGAAAAAATTCTACAATCAATCAGACTCAGTTTATAGTTATATTTGACATTATTTAATTCATTAAAGCGTAAAGATATCTTTAAACAGGTTTCCAACAATCCAGAATTGGATTCAAATGTGATTTGACGACAGTTACTAAATATTAATAGGCCACTTATGGTTATTATTTACACCGATCAATCTTGATGCGTCGTAAATATTTGACAATATCACTACACACAAAAGACAAACAAATCTGTAAATCAGACTAGAGAGAGAGAGAGAGAGAGAGAGAGAGAGAGAGAGAGTATGTGACACTATCGCAACACATTAAAGGAAAATACAAGTCTGTAAATTAGATGAGAGAGAGAGAGAGAGAGAGAGAGAGAGAGAGAGAGAGAGAGAGAGAGAGAGAGAAAGAGAGAGAATGTTATATAAAAACACATGAAAGTAGTATGCAAGTCTATAAATTGAGAGAGAGAGAGAGAGAGAGAGAGAGAGAGAGAGAGAGAGAGATATATACATTAAAGGAATAAAATTCTATAAATCAGAGAGAGAGAGAGAGAGAGAGAGAGAGAGAGAGAGAGAGAGAGAGAGAGAGAGTGAGTGAGTATGTGACGATATATATATTAAAGGAATAGAAGTCTATAAATCAGACTAGAGAGAGAGAAAGAGTATGTGACAATACATACATTAAAGGAATATACAAGTCCATAAATCAGACTAAAGAGAGAGAGAGAGAGAGAGAGAGAGAGAGAGAGAGAGAGAGAGAGAGAAACATACTCCTAATCAGTCAGTACACAGAGATTATCATCACACTATTCATCACCAGTGTCACGTCAGTTCATCATCATCCCCCCGTTATCGAAGCGGAGAGCGCAATCAACACAAAATCTACGGAGAAAGTAATAAATAAGACCACAAAGAACAATAACGAGCAGTCAGAGAGAGAGAGAGAGAGAGAGAGAGAAAGGGGGCCAGCAGCGTAACAAAGAGAGACTTTCTTTGGATAACAAAGGAAAATTACAAGCTGTAGCCACAAGCAATTACATAACCGCACGGGCGATCGTATTTAAGAACCCCTTCATACCATGACTTTTGGGTAATTAATCTGGAACGAATTGGCAATTACTTTCACTCACGACCAGAAAAGGTTACTGGATTGGAATTGGAATATTAGAATTTAGGCCAGAGGCCAAGCACTGGGACCTATGAGGTCATTCAGCGCTGGAATGGAAATTGACAGTAAGAGGTATGAAAGGTATAACATAAAACCTCGCAGTTGCACTATGAATCAACTGTTAGGAGAAAGAGAATATGAAAGCAGGTACACTAAAAGGAACGAAAGGGGTTGCAGCTAGGGGTCGATGGCACGCTGCAAAGAACCTTAAGTAACGCCTACAGTGCACCACATGAAGTGCACTGACGGCACTAGCCCCCTACGGAGAGTAAAGGTTATGAAATTACATGTGGAGAAATAAATAGCTAATGCAAAGCGTTAGTAGGGGGAAGGGGGAAGGGGTGGGGGGTAGGGAAGGGAAAAATGAGCAAGCTCATTATTGCTATTAAGAGAGAGAGAGAGAGAGAGAGAGAGAATGTGTGTGAGCGTGGGAAGAAATTTAGTGTTATGTTTCCATAAACCTCAAGTGTTGCCATAAGAATATTGTAAGTGCGGAGAACCAATCTCTTCGGGTTCCAACTCTTATTTTTTTTATTTTTCTTATTTTCCATTTATTCCTGCGAGTCTAATTTCCTCGATTTAATAATGTTACATTATCGCACTCTCCAGAATTCCTCCCTCGCGAAATCCCGCTCCATAAAACGGAATCGCCAATGAGATTGCTGGCAGGGGTTTTATGCGCATTCAAGTTTCACGACTTTCTTATTTTAAACAAGTAAAAAATGCGCCGGGGTTTCTTCGACGCAATCGAGTTTTCTGTACAGCGTATAATGCTGTATGAAACTTTCAGCCACGGCCCATGAAACTCTAAGCCGCGGCTCATGAAACTTTCAGCCAATGCCCGGTGGTGGTCTGTGTTTTTTATACCTTAGTGGTGCCAGACGCACGATCATGGCTAACTTTAACCTTAAATAAAATAAAACCTACTGAGGCTAGAGGGCTGCAATTTGGTATGTTTGATGATTGGAGGGTGGATGATCAACATGCCAATTTGGAGCCCTCTAGCCTCAGTACTTTATAAGATCCAAATAGCCATCTCAATAGTTTTCTTATTACAGAAAACTAAAAAGCGGTTTACAGGACCTCTGTCTTGACAATTCTCTCCGGATAACGTGGCTTCCGACACACTCAGTAATGCTTGTGAATGATCCTTGAACAGCTCCATCGAGCATTACTACAATAGTATGGTAACAACAACAATTGCAGTACTAGCAGCATTAGTAGTTACTGTGTTATGAATATATTTATGAAGACTACATCAGTAAATATCTAAAATTCTTACATTAACTTCTGACTCAGCCTAAAACAAAGACCATGGAAGGAGCCATAGATAGATAAATAGATACACAGATAGATAATTAAAAAGACAGACAGATAGATAGACTTACTGGCCACAAAATCACAATATTTTCACAATCACAAAAGATTCAAAATTACAGTATTTCTATGCCTTACAAAAAATCAATTTTTTATGCCCAACAAATATCAAAATACCATGTAAAAGGAATCTGTAAAACTGAGAGGCACTCCAGAAAATAACAAAATGAATTACAAAGATGACAACGTTCAGCGACACAGTTAACATCTAATTCACTATACACACATCTATAGATACACACATCTATATATCTTTGTTTCCTTTTACCTACTCTTACTTCCTAGTGAACACCATAATATTCTTTGGAAGCTTGAATTTCAAGTCAATGGCCCGTTTGGTGGGCTTCTTCCATATGCATAGGGTTCATCTTCTGAATAATAATAGGCTAATAATAATAGTCCTTGGAAGCTTGAATTTCAAGTCAGTGGCACCTGTGGTGGGCTTCTTCCATATGAATGGGGTTCATCTGAATTATAATAATATTAACAATAATAATAACAATAATAATAATAATAACCCGAAATCCACGACAACTAAGTACAATGGTCCCTATCCCACCTTAAATGGGAAACCAGATAAGGACACTGTCCACCTCCACAACAATTCAAGTCAGATCAAAGTCAGAATCCCCAAATGAATTGAAAACCAGGAAAACTCTCTAACTCTTCCTGATGTTTATCTTGATGCAACGCCAGACTACAAAGGGGATGGATTACTGTTCTAGAGGCACGGCCTAATGATTCTATTCATCAGGCGGAGCTCCTTTTGTGGAATCGAGAAGGGGGGGGAAACAACCTTAGAAAAGGAGGAGGAAAAACAACCTTGGGAAAGGAGGGGGGAAAAATACCTTAGAAAAGAAGGAAAAACAACCTTAGGAAAGGAGGGGAAAACAACCTTGGAAAAGGAGGAGGAAAAACAACTTTGGAAAAGGAGGAGGAAAAACAAACTTAGAAAAGAAGTGGGAAAACAACCTTAAAAAAAGGAGGGAAAACAACCTTAGAAAATGGGGAGAAAACCTCTTCGAAAACGAGGAAAAATACCAAACTTAGAAAGGGAGGAGGAAAAACAAACTTAGAAAAGGAGGAGGAAAAACAACCTTAGAAAAGGAGGAGGAAAAACAAACTTAGAAAACGAGGAGAAAAACAACCTTGGAAGAGGAGGAAAAACAGCCCTAGAAAAAAGAGGAAAAACAACCTAAGAAAAGGAGGAAAAATGCCTTAGAAAAGAGGAGAAAAACTACCTTAGAAAAGAGGAGAAAAACAACCAAAGGAGGAGGAAAAACAACCTTAGAAAAGGAGGAGGAAAACAACCTTCTCACAACCTGGACTCCTACCCCCATCTTCCATAATATTACAAGGATCTGTACGCTCCATCCTTCTACAAGACACTAGACCACCCCCTCAGATTACAAGACCCCTAGGATGAAGCATGAAATCCTAGGGGGCCTTGACCCCCCTACCCCCGACCATCCCCCTTTCTCGAAACAACGCCTTTAGACACTGTCCCTACTACAAGATACCTAGACACCTAGACACCCTACCCCTTCCGAGCAGGAGGACCTCTAGACACCCCATCCACCAAGAGCCAGGATCCCAGGACATCCTACGCCCTCCGTGATGAGGACACCCTCCCCCTAGCCCATTTCCCAACCAGACTCCCGCCCAGGGGACCTACCCACCTCCTCCGAATCCGCGTCTCCACTGATGAACACACAACAAATCTCATCTCAGCAAAGGGAATTATCGAGCGAACAAGTTCCTCGAGATAGCGTTATAATGGACAACTCCCGTCGGCGGGCTGGGCGATAAGCTATCTTCTAATTGCCCAACTAACACTTCGGACCGTCAGCAATTTGGTGCGCCCTTATCTCCAGCCGCCTCTCAATTCTCCCCCCAAAGCTTTCTCTTCTTCTTGAACATCGGGTCCAAGACCTCGGGATTCGAGTCACAGGATGCATTTGTAATGTGGTAACATGCAGTTGCAGAGCAATGGCTGTGCCCTTCCTATGTAAAATGCCGGTTGAAAGAAATGCAGCATCTTTGCAATATTTCGTACTGCAGCTCTTATCTACTAAATATTCTCTATGGAATGCAACGTTGCCTAAAAATACTAGCAAGTGACAACACCTATTTGAAAATGCAACTGAACGAGTGCCATCAAAAACGCTATGTTACAAACCGAAGTAAATCTTCCTCAACTACAAGTCATTAAAAGATTTGAGGAACTCTGAAGGCGACCTTTTCTCTCTCTCTCTCTCTCTCTCTCTCTCTCTCTCTCTCTCTCTCTCTCTCTCTCTCTCTCTCTGCATCCACAACAGCAAATGAAAGGGCGTCCGCCATTACCCGACGCCCGGTTCGGCCGCAGAGGTCTTCGGAAATGAGAGGGAATAAAATATATCGCCTTCGTATACCGGTGTTTTCTGAAGATAAGCTTCCAGAACAACGATGATGAAATAAGTTGACGACAATCGTAAAATGCGCATTAGCGACTTACACCGACTGCAAGCTAAACACGCACGTTGCAAGTTGCAAGGGGACGTCCAGAGAGCCACAGCTTGCAATGCGTTCCGGCATGCAATTACCTTAAAACCTACTGCAACAAGAAACAAGTAAAAAATGCTATCGAGTTTTCTGTACAGCCGCTACAGCGTATAATCAAGGCCACCGAAAATAGATCTATCTTTTGGTGGTCTCGGTATAATGCTGTATGACCTGCGGCCCATGAAACTTTAACCACGGCCCGGTGGTGGCATATCCGATATCGTTGCCAGAAACACGATTAGGGCTAACTTTAATCTTAAATAAAATAAAAACTACTGAGGCTAGAGGGCTGCAATTTGCTATGTTTGATGATTGGAGGGTGGATGATCAACATACCAATTTGCAGCCCTCTAGCCTCGGTAGTTTTTAAGATCTGAGGGCGGACAGAATTAAGTGCGGACAGAATAAAGTGCGGACGGACAGACAAAGCCGGCACAACAGTTTTCTTTTGCAGAAAACTAAAAAAAAAAAAAATAAAATAAAAGTTGAACGAGAATACAACCATCTGCAGGATGACATATTGCGCAACGGATCCCTCCATCGACTGCTCACAGTCCTCCTCAAATTGCCAAGAAAGGGTGTAATTACAAGACGGTTAATGCTTTGAATGCAAATATAATAAAACCTACTGCTTGTGGTCGTAACCATTTCAATAACATAAAAGAGGTCATTCCTATCAGGTCACAGGGAATTATTTTTTATTCGCGACCGTCAACTGACGTCATTCCCAGCGTCGGAAATGGTTCCTAATTAGTAACATTCACCCGAACGACATTAATCCGGTAAAGGAGAGTCGGTTGCATGATACGTTACACCCTAAATCGTGACAAGAGACGATCGCAATCAATAAATGCCGCAACTTTATGCCTCTCTGCCTTACGGGTGAAAGGATACCTTACGCCTTATATATGAACCTTATACTTTAAATTCTCTGTTGGTGATCACTGAAGGTGTTAGCAAACGATTACTTTATTATTATTATTTTTATTATTATTTTTATTATTATTATTATTATTCAGATGATGGACCCTATTCAGATGGAACAAGCCCACAACAGGGGCCACCGACTAGAAATTCAAGCTTCCAAAGAGTTATTATTATTATTCAGATGATGAACCCTATTCAGATGGAACAAGTCCACCACAGGGGCCACCGACTAGAAATTCAAGCTTCCAAAGAGTTGTTATTATTATTATTATTATTATTATTATTATTATTATTATTATTATTATTATTATTATTATTATTCAGATGATGAACCCTATTCAGATGGAACAAGCCCACCAAGGGGGCCACCGACTAGAAATTCAAGCTTCCAAAGAGTTGTTATTATTATTATTATTATTATTATTATTATTATTATTATTATTATTATTATTATTATTATTATTATTATTATTCAGATGATGAACCCTATTCAGATGGAACAAGTCCACCACAGGGGCCACCGACAAGAAATTCAAGCTTCCAAAGAGTTATTATTATTATTATTATTATTATTATTATTATTATTATTATTATTCAGATGATGGACCCTATTCAGATGGAACAAGCCCACCAAGGGGGCCACCGACTAGAAATTCAAGCTTCCAAAGTTATTATTATTATTATTATTATTATTATTATTATTATTATTATTATTATTATTATTATTATTATTATTATTCAGAAGATGGACCCTATTCAGATGGAACAAGCCCACCAAGGAGGCCACCGACTAGAAAT
Organism: Macrobrachium rosenbergii; assembly: GCF_040412425.1. Taxonomy (NCBI): domain Eukaryota; kingdom Metazoa; phylum Arthropoda; class Malacostraca; order Decapoda; family Palaemonidae; genus Macrobrachium; species Macrobrachium rosenbergii. Next base: position 15,619,909 of record NC_089779.1, read on the forward strand.
TCAAGCTTCCAAAGAGTTATTATTATTATTATTATTATTATTATTATTATTATTATTATTATTATTATTATTATTATTATTATTATTCAGAAGATGGACCCTATTCAGATGGAACAAGCCCACCAAGGAGGCCACCGACTAGAAATTCAAGCTTCCAAAGAGTTATTATTATTATTATTATTATTATTATTATTATTATTATTATTATTCAGATAATGAACCCTATTCAGATGGAACAAGCCCACCACAGGGGCCACTGACTTGAAATTCAAGCTTCCAAAGAATATGGTGTTCATTAGGAAGAAGTAACAGAAAGTAATGAGAAATATCGAAAGAAGAGATTACTTATTAAAAAAGAAAAATAAATCAATAAATAGATAAAAATGTAAGTAAATCATTAAAATACAAGAATTGTATAATGCATTGCATCTTCGCTTGAACTTCTGAAGAAGTTCCAATTGCACGATATCCTCAGTAGGGAGACTGTTCCACAGTCCAACGGTGTGAGGAATAAAGGACCTCTGGAACTGAGAAGTTCGACAGTGAGGCACATTTACCGCATACCTTGAAGCAATTTAATTCCGCGCCTTAAAACCTCTAAAGCAACCTGACCATGAGATACTAATACTGTATTTTCGAAGAATACCTTTCGTGATATTCGGGCAAAGGTCTGGCACTTACTTCTTCCTTCTACGTTCCCAGAACATGACTTTTCCTCTTATCTCTGAGACTTACTTATGTGCTCCCTAAAACATTAACAGGATGAATCCCATTTACGTTGAGTACCGAAATAACGCTGCTCGTTACTTGAGAAGCCATTTTTTACGACCCAAGATAACACTGCATTTTTACAAGCTGAAATAGCATCTCATTAAGCAACCGAAAAGATGAACACGTTCCAGAATGGTGGGAAAACGTAGAAAATGTAATCAGAGGAGTGGGAAAACGTGGAAAATATTATCAGAGGAGTGGGAAAACGTGGAAAATATAAATCAGGGGAGTGGAAAAACGTAGAAAATATTATCAGAGGAGTGGGAAAAGTAGAAAATATTATCTGGGAAAATGTAGAAAATATTATCTGAATAGCGGGAAAATGTAGAAAATATTTTCAGAACAGTGGGAAAACGTAGAAAATTTTATCAGAAGAGTGGGAAAACGTAGAAAAATTTATCATAAGAGTGGGAAAACGTTGAAAGCGTTATCAGAAGAGTGGGAAAACATTGAAAATGTTATCAGAAGAGTGGGAAAACGTAGAAAATTTTATCAGAAGAGTGGGAAAACGTAGAAAAATTTATCATAAGAGTGGGAAAACGTTGAAAGCGTTATCAGAATAGTGGGAAAACATTGAAAATGTTATCAGAAGAGTGGGAAAACGTAGAAAATTTTATTAGAAGAGTGGGAAAACGTAGAAAATCTTATCAGAAGACTGGGAAAACGTTGAAAATGTTATCAGATGAGTGGGAAAACGTAGAAAATGTTGTCAGAAGAGTGGGAAAACGTAGAAAATGTTATCAGAAGAGTGGGAAAACGTAGAAAATGTTATCAGAAGAGTGGGAAAACGTAGAAAATTTTATCAGAAGAGTGGGAAAACGAAGAAAATCTTATCACAAGACTGGGAAAACGTTGAAAATGTTATCAGATGAGTGGGAAAACGTAGAAAATGTTGTCAGAAGAGTGGGAAAACGTAGAAAATGTTATCAGAAGAGTGGGAAAACGTAGAAAATTTTATCAGAAGAGTGGGGAAACGTAGAAAATATTATCAGAAGAGTTTGAACAAGTTGAAAATATCAGAAGAATGGGAAAACGTAGCAAATATTACCAGAATAGTGGGAATATGTAGAAAATAACAGAAGAGTGGGAAAACGTAAAAATATTACGAGAAGAGTGGGAAAACGTAGAAAATATTATCAGAATAATGGGAAAATGTAGAAAATATCATCAGAAGAGTGGGAAAACGTAAAAATATTACGAGAAGATTGGGAAAACGTAGAAAATATTATCAGAAGAGTGGGAAAACTTACAAAATATTATCAGAATATTGGGAAAACGTAGAAAATATTATCAGAATAGTAGGAAAACGTAGAAAATATTATCAGCATATCGGGAAAACGAAGAAAACATAATCCAGGTTTTTTTTATTGCAGCGCTATTCTTTTTAATTCTCAACCTACATTTGCTAGTTTCATTATGGTTACCACATTTTATCACTTTTTATTAATTTTCTCTAATAAAAAAAACAAAGTTCAGATACTTTTATAATTACAATTATGACATAAGTCCCTAGGCACAGTAATCCATATTTTATCTAAAAACTAATAGTGTCATTTTGATTAACTTTGAAACATTTCCTGTAATTAAAACATCAACTCTCGTACAGCATGGCGTCTATATATAGTTTGAAACACCTGATTGTCATATAAATGA
>NC_089779.1:15632332-15662332 GCF_040412425.1 Macrobrachium rosenbergii
TACCTGAGCTAAAATTACCCTCAAGTAAAACAATATAAAGCGTATGAGGAAATTAATGTTAAAGTAAACCGCAAATTGCCGATGAGAGAGAGAGAGAGACCTTACCTTACAGACCTTACAGTTCGTTCGGGTTGCCCCAGGTCCCTCAGTGTGAGGCACCTTTGATGTCTACCAGAGAATTGCTAACGCATCTTCCGGTATATTTTGCATCTTCCAGTCTTGGATGGTCTGGGATGCATCTTAGATATTTGTCGAGTTTATTCTTAAACACATCTACGCTCACTCCTGTTATGTTCCTCAGATGAGCTGGTAGCGCATTGAATAGACGCTGCATTATCGATGCTGGTGCGTGGTGGATTAATGTCCTGTGTGCTTTCCTTAGTGTTCCTGGTATAGATTTTGGCACTATTAATCTACCTCTGCTTGCTCTTTTGATATTTTTAGCTCCATGATGTTTTCGGTAATTCCTTCTATCTGTTTCCATGCTTGATTACCATGTAGCGTTCTCTTCTCCTTTTCAAGACTATATAAATTTAAGAATTGTAGTCTTTCCCAGTAGTCAAGGTCCTTAACTTCTTCTATTCTAGCTGTAAATGACCTTTGTACACTCTCTATTTGTGCAATATCCTTTTGGTAGTGTGGGTACCATATTATATTGCAATATTCAAGTGGACTATGTACGTACATTTTATAAAGCATAATCATGTGTTCAGCTTTTCTTGTTTTGAAGTGCCGGAACAACATTCCCATTTGTGCTTTGCATTTTGCCAATAGAATTGCTATTTGATCATTGCATAACATATTCCTATTCAACATCACACCAAGGTCTTTAACTGCTTCCTTGCTTGTGATTGTTTCATTATTAGGTCCTTTATATGCATATAGCATTCCTACTTTATCACCATAGTTCATTGATTCAAATTTATCAGAGTTAAATACCATCCTATTTATCTCTGCCCATTTATATATTTTGTTTAGGTCTCTTTGTAGCGAGTTCCTATCTTCATTGCAAGCAATTTCTCTACTTATTCTTGTGTCATCTGCGAAACTTCTTACTACTGAGTCCTTAACATTACTGTCTATGTCTGCAATCATAATCACAAACAGCAATGCAGCTAACACCGTACCTTGTGGTACACGGATATTACCGTAGCTTCATCCGATTTCTCATCGTTTGCAATCACTATCTGTTTTCTGTTTTGCAAAAATTCTTTATCCATCTTCCTACTTTGTCAACAATGTTATGTTTTCTAATTTTTCACTAATATATTATGATCTACCTTGTCAAAAGCTTTTGCAAAGTCTAGGTAAACCACATCTGTATCTTTTTCATTTATCATATTTTTATATATGCTTTCATGGTGGACTAACAATTGGGTTTGTGTACTTTTCAGGTACAAAACCATGCTGTCCTATATTGAACAATCTATTTTTCATTAAATGTTTCATTATATTTTTTTCATTACCCTTTCATAAACTTTCATAATATGAGATGTCAGACTCACAGGCCTATAATTACTTGCCTCTAGTCTTGAACCACTTTTGAAAGTAGGAGTAATATATGCTAATTTATGCTCATCATAAATCTTGCCTGTATCTATACTTTGTCTTAATAATATTGCTAGCAGCTTTGCGATTGAATGAACCACTTTTTCTTTAACAATATGGCAGGTACGCCATCTGGTCCTGCTGCTGATCCATTTTTAATTTCATTAATAGCCTGCACAATATCGGCTTCTGTAATATCTATATCCGATAAGTATTCAATATTTCCATCTCTTATTTCTGTATCATTATCTTCATTGTCAATTCTAGGTGTAAATTCACTCTTATATCTTTCTGCTAATATGTTACATATTTCCTTTTTTTCATTCGTTAATCGCCTTTCAATTCTTAGAGGGCTTATTTCTACTCTTATTTTATTCATCTTTTTTGCATATGAATAAAAAATTTTAGGGTTTTGCTTGATATTTTGTAGGGTCTTTTCTTCTAGGTTCCATTTTCATTTTCTTTTGATTGTATAGTATTCTGTTCTGCATTTTCCATCTTACTTTTTAGTTCCATCACTTTCCATGCATTCTTTTCTTTTGCAAGAGCTTTTTCCACTTTCTAATTTTCTGGAACAAGATCCTTCTGTCTCTTGGAATTCGTGACTGATGTTTACTTTTTCTTGGTATATATTTTCCACTATTTCCTCTAATTTTTCATATAATATATCGGTATTTACCTGTATATTATCACTTACAAATATGTTTTCCCATTCTTTGTTTAATTCTTCATTTATTTTTGACCAATTTATATTCTTACTATAGAAATTGTATTTTCCATATCCTTCCCATTTTTTCGTCTCTTGCTTTTCTCTTTTTTCATGTGTTTTGGAACGGACTGTTAGTTCTATGACATTATGGTCCGAAATACTCGTGTTATATACTATTATTTCTTTAACATAGTTCACCTCATTCACAAATACTAGGTCTAAAATATTATCCTTTCTTGTTGGCAGGTGATTTATTTGCTGAATGTTATGTTCTAGTAGCATATCTAATAGCTTTTCAAATTGCCTCTTATCTTCTGCGCGCTACTATTGCTCTCTTTTTTATATGTATAAATACAACCATAGTCTCCTATTCGTTCTTTCCATTCTACAAAAGGAGTTAAAGTCTCTCGGATAGGAGTATAGTCCAGTCCTTGTGATTTCTACATATTTCATCCAATTTGTCAATTATTATGTCAAACTCTTTAGTATTAGGGGGTCTGTATATTACAATGTTCACTAATTTTTCAGATTCAAATTCTACAGAGAGAGAGAGAGAGAGAGAGAGAGAGAGAGAGAGTAATACATGTCAGCTGTTAAAGATACATAAACGAACATAAATTTACAAATCCTTAAGAATTGGAATGGAATGGAATATAGAATTTAGGCCAAAGGCCAAGCCCTGGGACCTATGAGGTCATTCAACGCTGAAAAGGAAATTGACAGTAAAAGGGTTTGAAAGGCGTAACAGGAGGAAAACCTCTCAGTTGCAGTAAGAAACCATTGTTAGGAAAATGTGGAAAGTAAGATGGAAGAAAGAGAATATGAACGGAGGTACAGTGAAAGGGGTTGCAGCTAGGGGCCGAAGGGACGCTGCAAAGAACCTTAAGTAATGCCTACAGTGCACCGCGTGAAGTGCACTGACGGCACTAACCCCCTACGGGGGGAAAATCCTTAAAAAAATATTCATTTTCAGAATAGCTTGAGAATAAAAGTATGAGATCTCCCTCTGATTAGTCCTTATTGTTTATCAATTAAACATTTCTTAGAAATTCATTGAATAATCCCCAATGAATAATCTCTAATCCGCAGAGATAAGCAGGGAAATGTATCCAGACATGTAAATGAATCCTTAAGGTTTTCACAGGAATTTTTTTTTTTTTTACAAAAGTGATATGATCCGACATTGCTATAAAAGGAGGAGAACTCTGCAATAAAGTTGCAAACAATTCTCAACTGGTGGAAATGGAAAAGAATTTTTTTTCAATTGCAATCCTTTGTCAATCGCGTTCCCTCCGAAGTTCTCATTAGCCTTCCCTATTGATTACGGGGAAAACACTGTTCTTTGCCACTACTTTGCCTCATTTGTCATTAGTTTGCTTTCTTTGTCAGTTTCTAAGATTCCTTTGTCCTTGCTTAGTCTCCCAAGGTTGGACTTTTTTATCAAACCCTCCGAATACATTCGCTTATCTTATAATTACTTTTGGTATACGAGCAAGTGAATTCTTCTCGGTTCTTCATTTGGCTAAAAGCACGGCTAAGCTTTTAAATTCCAGAATCCCCGTACTCACAAAAACCAAAGCCTTGTAATCCCAACCGCAATTGAATTCCTTTATCGCTCTGCTCGGAGAAATTACGTTCTTTTATAAATTTCAATATCGCTCGAGAAGTTAATAAGAATGCATTCGCCTGTGCCGTGCCACCGGGTTTTATTAGAGCCCCGGGCGAAGTTATGATCGGCGTCCATCACGCGGCAATAAGAACAAATGAAACGGTGGGTATGTAGCATTAGCAATGCTACGGCGCGTCCAATCGGCTTCGTTGGCCGCGGACGTAAAACCGTTCGCGTGTCATACGGGCGAACATGGCCAAGAGAGACAAGGTCTGCTCACCGCCCCCCCCCCCTCTCCAAATTCCCCAAGTAGGCGGAGTTTTGTCTACCTCTTTATTGCGTCAGCAGGTGAATTGCCGTAATGAGTTCGTACCTCTAAGAAACGTCATCGCCTACGTAGTTAGCCCAGGTGTGAGGCGACTCCACCCTATTGGGTAGAATTGTCTCTCTTGGCCTTGCGGTTGAATATCTGAGAATATCTGATCCAGCAGTGGCCATTCAATTTTAAGAAGAAGAATGTGGAGGAAATGACGTAAGTTCCGAAGGCTGTCTGCCGCCATTTTTACGGAAAACATAAGAACAATCTCTGGCTCAATTTTCAACAACAGGAAAAAATAATGATAAATCACAATTCTTACACAAACAAAATTCAGTTTTATATTTTCAGACTGTTGTTTTCTATCTCTCTCACTCTCTCTCTCTCTCTCTCTCTCTCTCTCTCTCTCTCTCTCTCTCTCTCTCTCTCTCTCCCCGGACGCTTAGTGATAGCGCAGGAGACGTATAATCTTGGGGACAAGTTACGCTCAAACGTCTTTAGGCCTAAGTTCCAGGTTAGGGTATTATGGTACAACACCTTTAACGACCAAATCATATCTCTCCAAGGATACGCAGCTGTTGATGTTGTGATTGTGCTAACTGACCTTTGTTTCGATTAAATTCCTTCTACGATTCATCTGTTAAGACAATTAAAACACTACGGTTAGGAAAACTGAATTAGCCTACATTTTTTAAAAATTTATGAGGAATTATCCTGATTCAAGGACGGTCAAAATCGTCTGATACAAATACTGCTAAATTATTTTAAGCCTAAAAATAAGAATTTAACTTTTAAAAATCACGAAGAAAATTCCATTAACTGAAAACATTGCTTTGATAAATGAATTTTCAGCAATTTACCTAAAAAATCGATACTTGTTTTAGCCTCTTTTGAATATGCAATCGAATTTTTCTTTAGGAAATTTTTGAAGATCATTGTCCTTTTTAGTTTTCTATAACACTGACGGACAACTTTTGAAATGGCATGGAGTATAAAATTTAGGCCAAAGGCCAAGCACTAAGTCCTAAGAGGTCATTCAGTGATGATAGGATAGAGGAGGTCTGTAAAGGGAACGAACGGGGTGGCAGGTAGGGGCCCAAGGGACGCCGCAAAGAACCTTAACTAATGCCTGGAAACAGACAAGCTTTGGAACCGGCCTTGAACGGTCCAATCAAAATAAGTCCTCCTAACGTCTACACTTATCAGTTACAAAATGAAGAAACACAATATAAATGGAAAACTTCAAAAGTTTTCCACACTTTGGAGTTCCCGTTTGGAGGCATTTGGTTACAGTTAAATTGGCAATGAAACCCCTTTGAAATTCTATCCCTCCCGAAACCAACAAAATACAAAATAATTCTATTTAAATTTCTGTTTCAATTCAAACTCCAAAATGAGCATTTAGAGATTAACATGTTCATGTCACATAATAGAATATATATTTTTTTACTTGAAAAACAAAGTATACTGTATATACTAAAAGCAGATTTCTCTTTTCAGTCTATTTCTTATCTCGAATGTTTTATAATTGCAAACGAATTAACGCAAGTTATTATGAGGTCGGGTCGATGACGGGAGGTTTGTCAATAGAAAATTAAATGCATTCCGGGCTTCATTTGAGCTGATCAGTCATAATTACAAACACAAACGTACACACACACACATACATACATACATATATATAAGATATATATATATATATATATATATATGTATATATATAGATATATATATCTAAATATATAATATATATATTATAATATATATATTATATTATACATATATATAATTATATAAATATATATATAGATAGATAGATAGATAGATAGATAGATAGACAAATAGACAGATACAGATACATAACATTATCAATACAGCAGAGCTTCCAAAAGTACAAAACTTGCTGAAATAAAAAAAAAAAACACGAATGATAACAAAAGCATAAAATGTCTATAACTTGATTGCAAAGTGTGTACAGTACACGCGATAAAAGACATAACATACCCAATGGAAAAATGATAACTGAGTCAAAGTATTACCGATAGAAAGAATTTCTTAGCTCTTCATTTTTTTTTACAAGAATCGGAGTTATTTCGAAAAATGGCTGCGTCGTGAATTCTTCAGTGCAGAGAATACTGAATTATTTTACTGAATCACAACATGATCTGTAAACAATGAGCAAAGAAAATGTAAATGAAACGAGAGTTACAAAAATACAAAAAATAACAGTGAATATATATAAAATAACAAAAATGCGATAATATCAATATTAGTAACGAGAATTACAATTAGGTAGAACATACACATACACAATGAATGCAAAAAAAAAAAAATAGTAAATATAGATAAAATAACAAAACAGCGATAACATGTATATTGGCAACGAAAATTACAATTAGACAGAACACACACACACAATGAATACAAAAAATAATAGTAAATATATATAAAATAACAAAACATGGATAACATGATTATTAGCAACGAGAATTACAATTAGATAAAGCAAACACACACACATACACACACACGCAATGAATACAAAAAAATAATAGTAAATATAAATAAAACAACAAAACAGCTATAAGTTGAATATTAGTAACAGAGGAGAGATACTACACCACAGAAAACGACTTACACACACAATGAATACAAAAAATAATAGTAAATATATATAAAACAACAAAACAGCTATATAAGTTTAATATTAGCAGCAAAGAGGACAAATAATACACGACGGCAAATGATTAAAAGGGCCCATACGCCTTCAGACGTCGTGGCAATAACAAATAAAAGAATTAGATTCAATATGCATACCTTAAGCAAACCGACTACCCCACTAACGAGAGAGAGAGAGAGAGAGCGAGAGAGAGAAGAATCAAAGACTACTGAAACATTTAAACTTAATGCTCGATACACATTAAGGATTGACCCGTGTAAAGTAAGTCCAAAGAGAATTTGAGATTAGGGAACCGACAAATAAAGCGACAAAGGCTTTTGAGAGGGCGTTACCAATCAATTTTCTCTCTCTCTCTCTCTCTCTCTCTCTCTCTCTCTCTCTCTCTCTCTCTCTCTCTCTCTCTGCAGCATACACAAACAAACTTACACGCATCGTATATAATCATAAGTATATTTAAGTGTGGCTGGAAATGTAGTTATAACGCTATAAAAATGCATACACGAATATATTTATGTCATTCAGTTAGCTTCCTTGGATCGTAATGAAAAAAATACATAATAAATAATAATTATTATATAAATACTGATAATTCAATTACAAAAAGCGTATTGGAATCCGGTGCACTCTCTGAGTGTCAAAAAGAAAAATGTGCTTTTGAGATCTCATACATTTCCGTTTCAAGTTTTGTTTACATATCAGATTATATGTCAAGTGTTGTTTGCCTATCAAATTATATGTAAACATAAAAACAGTCGATTTTTCACATTTAACAAGCAGAGGGGACAGGGGACGTAATGGCCTCAGTTAACCCAATTCTGACGGGAACAGGAATTGACTTATTGATGTACGTGATCTGGCGTCCGAATGGGAAAGGTCATGACCCTGGAAATACGGTTTCGGATATAAAAATGGAAACATGAAAAAGTATTTTTGAAGGTAAAAAAAATGAAAAAGATGAGTTTCTTGTTTTTATGAATCTGGCGTCGCAACGACTGTGGTCAAAGTGGATATGGGAACAAGGAAAAGATAAGAAAGGAAAGAGTACAACAAATAAAAAATGCGCCGAAGTTTCTTCGGCGCAATCAAGTTTTCTGTACAGCCGCTACAGCGTATAATCAAGACCACCGAAAACAGATCTATCTTTCGGTGGTCTCGGTATAATGCTGTATGAGCCGCGGCCTGTTGTTTGGTTGCCAGAAGCACGATTATGGCTAACTTTCACCTTAAATAAAATCAAAACTACTGAGGCTAGAGGGTTGCAATTTGGTGTGTTGGATGATTGGAGGGTGAATGATCAACATACCAATTTGCAACCCTCTAGCCTCAGTAGTTTTTAAGATATGAGGGCGGACAGAAAAAGTGCGGACAGAAAAAGGGCGGACGGACAGACAAAGCCGGCACAATAGTTTTCTTTTACAGAAAACTGAAAAGACGGAAAATCCGCGTTCGTCATGAAAATGTTATTCAGCTACAAAATTCAAACACAGACCAAATAAGACTGACAGCTTGATTTGCAAATCCTGCAATGTGCTAGCTAATTTTGAAGGATAAGTGCGACATCCCAGCATTAATCAACGATGCCTTGATACAACTAGAAATTCTGACTGCTTTCTGCTGACATAGTTCTACATTATGAATCCATTTTACCTCTTAGTTTGATAGGAAAAGTGTGACATGCCATGATGACACTAATAATTTATATTACTTTTTGATAGCATACTTCTAAAATACGAGTCTATTTTATTTCAGCAATACTTCGTTTTTTTTGTGAAGCGAACAAATTTTGTGAAAACTTCACTTATTAACAGCCTATATTATCGAAACGACCCAATAATTTGCATGCACATGCAAGCAAGCCCATTGACAGTTTGTCAAGTTTTGAATCAACCAAACATAAACAACTGGTTCGTCTTACGTTCGCTAAAATAATTCTCCTCGAAAAAAATTTTACGGTAATTCCCTTGCAGAAAGGAAAAATATGTGTTAGTTTGCCCAGCAGAAAAAAATAAATCCTTCTATCCATTATATCTATAATAATCCTTTTAAAAAATGGAATGAGGGGATAGGGGGAGAGAGAGAGAGAGAGAGAGAGAGAGAGAGAGAGAGAGAGAGTACAGGGTACAGTTAATATCCTCACTCAGTGCAGCAGAGTGCTTGTCTCTCATCATTATCCAAATCGCTTGGACGAAAACAAGCTACAGGTTCGTACTTGGACTAAACCAACAACAACAACAACAACAACAATAATAATAATAATAATAATAATAATAATAATAATAATAATAATAATAATAATAATAATAATAATAATACATTTGTTTGTGCTACTCAAAATTTTCAGCAGACACAGGATTCATATTTTCACCTTACAAACAAAGCCGCGTGGTGTTAAATAGTTTTTTTTTTTTTTTTGTGAACAGGCATTAAATGAGTAAGTAAGGTAAGCTTAAAACAATAATTTTTTACTTTTAATAAAACGCACCACACGAAAAAAAAACTCTCACAAAAGTAGGTTTTTTCATTTCATTTTTTTTCCAACTCGGTAAACGAAGCATTCGCGTTAGGCCTTGTATCTGTAAGGAAACAGATAGCTGTTATAACTGTTATACCAATAAGCATTACATCTTCATAATATGAAATGCTTAAGAACTGTTCTTTTACTCTTATCACTGTAACCTTTATGCAATAAGAACAAAAATGAATTCATAACTATCTTATTCGACTATATGTCTACAGACAATATACAACCCTGAACTGAGAGAAAACACTTAACTATTTTTGAAATCCAACTATACATGCACACTTCCACATGAATGTTCCATTACACTGGCGATTTCTGGAGCTTCCATTTTTCGTTTTTATCCAGAGTGAGCGAAAGTCGTCCTGGAAAGCTGGCTGGAAAGGGAAAGACAAATAGATCCTGGATCCAGTGATGGAAGCTTTCACTTTCGAATATACAGAAATGCTTTTTTCCGATTTCACAAAATTTCCAGAGGAAAAAGGAGGTTTTTGGAAATATTTCAAGGGCCTCTGGAATACCAAATTTTCAAGGGGCTCTGGAATACCAAAATCATACTATTTTGGACGATTTCGCCAAAGATTTCAAGGGCCTCTGGAAAGCCAAAATCATACTATTTTGAGTGATTTCGCCAAAGATTTCAAGGGCCTCTGGAATACCAAAAGCATACTATTTTGGACGATTTTGCCAAAGATTTCAAGGGCTTCTGGAATATCAAAATCATACTATTTTAAGCGATTTCGCCAAATATTTCAAGGGCCTCCGGAATACCAAGATCAAATTATTTTGAACGGTTTTGCCAAATATTTCAAGGGCCTCCGGAATACCAAGATCATACTGTTTTGAAAGATTTTGCCAGAGATTTCAAGAGCCTCTACAAGACCAGAATCATATTATTTTGAACGATTTTGCCAAAGATTTCAAGGGCCTCTGGAATACCAAAATCATATTATTCTGAACGATTCTGCCAAATATTTCAAGGGTCTCTGGAATATCAAAATGATACTATTTTGAACGATTTTGCCAAACCTAAGCTGATATCTCGATAATTCCTAAACTAGATATTTCTTAAACGATTGAACTTCTTTTAAATGTTATAAACTCCCACAACAAAAAGGTTTGCCCGAAAACTCAAGATGGCCGACTGATTGCTATTACGATGGAATTTGTGAATTACAATGCTATTACAATGTTATTCATGAAACTTCACACCTACATAATTCCGCAAGTGACTATTGCAACCGACAGGTTATTTTAAACCCAGTGAGTAGGAAAAAAAAAAAGCCATGACTATGAAACTTTAAATTTTCAAATACTCTCACCATCAAGTGATAGTTTCCACAAACGTATCACGTATATAAACTTGAATGAGTCTCTCATTAGTTAGAACAAAGTCTTTAGTACAGACAGATTGCTTTCTGAATAGTACTAACGACGTCTCCGCAACAAAATGTATATGGATAACGGAAAATCATTCTTTTGCTCTGAATATTTTTAGAGTAAAACTCCTGAAGCTGAATTCTGCTATTAAGAGTGCCTGGTTGAATGGCTCTTCACTCGAGTGGTGGTGTTTATTCGTTTATTCAATCAGACTCCCTAATAGCAGTATTCAGCGTCGCGATTTTTTACTCTATTTAAAAATCGTCAGAGCAAAAGAATGATTTTTCTTTATCCATATACATTTTGTTGCCAAGACGTCTACTCTATTCAAAAATATTCAGAGCAAAAGAATGATTTTTCTTTATCCCTATACATTTTGTTGCCAAGACGTCGTTAGTACTGTTTAGAAAGCAATCTGTCTGTACCGCAGACTTTGTTCTAACTAATGAGAGACTGGGTAGTCTATATACGTGATACGTTTATGGAAAGTATCACTTGTTGATGAATGGATTCATGAGGCATTTTCATCAGACCTGAGTTCGTCTTTCTGCTTTGAATACTGCTTCGACTGCGACCGTCGTCGTGCTTTTACATACCGAGAGACAAGGCTGAGCACACGCGCGACTGCACGAAATTAAAAGAAAAGAAATAATGAAGCATTAAAAAACAGTCGATATGAAAGAGAACCCGAGACACTTGACTCGGGTCTTCCAAAATGCAATCGTTTCACGACAGCCGGAGGAATCATATAATCTTCCGGACTACAGCCGTCACTTATATGCAAATGTCGACGATTTTCCCGAGGAATATACGACACTTGGATGACATTTACCCTCAAAGTCGACATCCTTCTACCCCTGAAATTGCCCAGAGAGGCACTGCGCTTGCATGCAAGCATACATTTCTCTCTACCTTGTAATGAAAAGACACACACGACTGTCAAATCAAGAGAACGCTAAATAAACACAGACTTCGCAATCCTTTGTCGGGGATATGACCCAGTCGACGGGTGCAATCAGAGAGAAGAAGAAAAAATAAAACTGAGATTTCGAAAACTTGCGTATTGACGGACTGGCGAAACGGCTCCTAAAATATTCATTAAAGAGCCTTGCCGCGGAATTTATTACGGGAGAATTACAGCGCTGGCCCGGCGGTAATGTTTAAAAGGTTAATTTATTTCCGGGGTGAGCGCCATCTTTCCATCAAAGGCTTCTGCCCCCGATGGGTTCACGAGGATTCGCTGGCGCCAGTGTGACAATGGCCACTTGTGACTACGATAAGTGGAAAAGATATATATTGTTGTAATTGCACCTTCTCGGTTTCCCCGAGTCGCTACCTGCTAAATCTGCAAGTCACAGTGAAGACTAAACGAAGCTCGCAAACACACACACACACACATTCAGGAAAAATGACGAAAATTCGAGAACATAAACACACGTGAATAATGCTAGACAGTTGTTGGACACAAAAACATAAAAAAAAAAGTAAAGATCTCAAATGAAAAACTATTTTGTGAATGCTAATAACTCGGTAGGCCTAGTTCTTGTTGAATTGAACTGAATATAGAATTTAGGCTAAAGGGCCAAGCACTGGAACCTATGAGGTCATTCAGCGCAGAAGCGGAAATTGACAGTAAAAGGTTTGAAAGGCGTAACAGGAGGAAAACCTCGCAGTTGCACTATGAATCAATTGTTAGGAGAGGGAGGAAAGTAAGATGGAAGAAAGAGAATATGAAAGCAGGTACAGTAAAAGAAACGAAAGGGGGTTGCAGCTACTGGCCAAAGGCAAGCTGCAAAGAATTTTAAGTAATGCCTACATTGCACCGCAACAGGTGCACTGGCGGTACTAGCCCCCTAAGGAGCCTAGTTCTTGTTGATAGGGCGGGAAAGTGGCCGAAGAACAAACATGACAGGATTAAAAATATCACTGATAGAGAATAACTAAAACTGGTGACTAAACTAGCACCTATGAAGACGTGAGGAAAGGTCCTACACTTATCTACGTATACTGGAAGCAATGTATCCCTGCGTCGCAGAAAAAGACAATGTTGAACGAAATACCTCGATTTGTGATTCTTCTATCAAAAACAACGGAGTGAGAGGATCGTCCTTCAGGGTGAGACAGAAGGAAGGATGTTGACGACAGGGATACACTTTGACAGAAAGTACACGCCAAGGATACAATTTGACAGAAAGTACACGCCAAGGATACAATTTGACAGAAAGTACACGCCAGGGATACAATTTGAAGAAAGTCCACGACAGGGAACCATTTTGACAGAAAGTACACAACATGGATACATTTTGACAGAAGTACACGACAGGGACAGGACAGAAAGTACACGACAGGGATACAATCTGACAGAAAGTACACGACAGGGATACAATCTGACAGAAAATACTCAATACGAATACACATGACATAAACAATATACTTGAGTTGAAATCCCAAAAAATGAAATTAAAAATTATCACGCATCACACAGAATAACTTCCAACCCCAGACACTCAACACAAACACTCGTGTAAGAAAAAAACACACACTATTAAAAAAAAGACCCTCCCAAAACAACGACGCAGGACCCGAGTAAACCCACTGTCTCTCACAGTTGCACTTACGATTGCTCCCCACCCTTTAATTTGGCCAGATGATATTATACATAAAAATCGGTTTACCTCCAATACTCGAACTGCCATTCCAGCATTTCCGACATCGACCGGAGGGCAGTCAATAAATTCTTGTTTAAAAGTTAAAAGAAGTTTTCTTTTGTGAAGCTTTATATATGTGGTTCTAGTCTTTCATTAGTCCTCTGCTATCGATTGGAGTCCGCGAAGCCACTTGCGAGAAATTCGGACAAGCCCAACGAAGGAAGTAGGATACATAGATGGATAGATAGATGGAAGGTATTTAGGACCAGAACTCAGGCATGAGGTCATCATTCAACGCGGATTCTGTTGCAAAGTCTCGTGTGTGTGTGTGTGGGGGTTGAAAGTTACGAGTCGTCCAATTCGGGTTAATTCAGCTGCCAAATTTTTTTTTTTTTTTTTTGTGCTGTCACAATAATGGTGTCCCTTATAAAAACAGTTTTCTGTTCATTTTAAACCTATTTCGTGATTAATAAAATCAGATATGTTTCAACAAATCCTATATCTTTCAATTCTATCTAATATTTTGTAAATAGATACCAGATCTATTTGATAAAGTAATCTTTGTTTTATCCAACATACAAAAATTCCATATCTATTAATTCTAGCTAATATTTAGTAAATGGATACAGGGTCTCACTGATAATGTTTTTATTGTGTTCAAAAACATCTTTTTAATATTTAGTAATTGGATGCAAAGCCTAACTGATAATGTAGTTATTGTGTTCAAAAACACCTGTCTAATATTAAGTAAATGGATACTGAGTCTAACTGATAATGTAATTACTGTATTCAAAATCATATGCCTAACATTATTAAATGAATACATGTCAAACTAATAATGTAATTATTGTACTAAAAACCATTCATCTAATATATACAGTAATTGGATGGAAAGCCTAACTGATAATGTAACTCTTGCATTGAAAAACCTCTACCTAATAATTAGTAAATGAATAAAAAGTCTAACTGGTGATGTAATTATTGTATTACAAAATCATCTATCTAATATTCAGTAAATGGTTACAAAATCTAACTGACAAAGTAATTCTGGCTGCAAAGTCTGATAATGCAATTATTGTACTAATATTTAGTAACTGGGTGCAAATCCTAACTGATACTGTAAATATTGTGTTCAAAAACATCTATCTAATATTTAGTATAAATGAATAAAAAGTCTAACTAATAATGCAATTATTGTAAAAAAAAAAACATTTACTAATATATACAGTAATTGGATGCAAAGCCTAACTGATAATGTAATTCTTGTATTGAAAAACAACTACCTAATAATTAGTTAATGAATAAAAAGTCTAACTGATAATGCAATTATTGTATTACAAAAACATCTATCTAATATTCAGTAAATGGATACAAAGTCTAACTGACAAAATAATTCTAGCTGCAAAGTCTAACTGATAATGCAATTCTTGTATTGAAAAACATCTATCTAATGATTAGTACGTGAATAAAAAGCATAACTGACAAAATAATTCTAGCTGCAAAGTCTAACTGATGATGTAATTCTTGTATTGAAAAACATCCACCTAATAGTTAGTAAATGGACATAAAGTCTAACTGATAAAGTGAATCTTATTTTAAAAAAATAAAGTGATATACTGTGTCTACCTGCATAAGAGACTTCGCCATTCCATTTACTACAGAATCCCAGCAATTTCATCTGGTACCAAATCGAGTGCAATTTCGTTTATTGCATAACAACGACTTCTTCTATTACTGGATCCCAGCCATTTCACCTGGGCGCTGACATTCTATTTATTTCAATATCTTCGAGAGCTAACTCACTGTATTTAACTTTGCAGGGAGATTCATCTTGCAATCAATGTTTACTGTTGCCAAGGTTTGACTAGACACAGTCAGGATTTATAACAAGACGGAAATTTTTTCTGTTGTGAGATAATGATAAAGTTAAAGGAATATCATTCCGACACTGATGATGAGTTAAATTGCGCATAAAAATTGCACGATTATAAAAGTAAAAATGGATGAGGTCTGACAATTCTCTCTCTCTTTCTCTCTCCTATTTAGAACTGGTCTAAAATAAATCCGCATGAACTCCTCTCTCTCTCTCTCTCTCTCTCTCTCTCTCTCTCTCTCTCTCTCTCTCTCTCTCTCTCTCTCTCTCTCCTATTTAGTACTGGTCTAAAATAAATCCACGTTAACTGCTCTCTCTCTCTCTCTCTCTCTCTCTCTCTCTCTCTCTCTCTCTCTCTCTCTCTCTCTTTTATCCTACTCAGCACTGGTCTGGAATGAATCCAGATAACTCTCTCTCTCTCTCTCTCTCTCTCTCTCTCTCTCTCTCTCCTGTCCAGCACTGGTCTGGAATGAATTCAGATAACTCTCTCTCTCTCTCTCTCTCTCTCTCTCTCTCTCTCTCTCTCTCTCTCTCTCTCTCTCCTGTCCAGCACTGGTCTGGAATGAATCCAGATAACTCATAGATTCTACATATGAGGCAATACAGCAACATACATATGAAGAAATAAATTATGACATGATAAATCAAAATAAAATCCCAAAGAGGTTGTACCCGGATCTCCATACTCATGGGAAAGAACAAGAATAAAAAAGAAAAGAAAGACACAGTATGCACCCTTTTGAAAAGAGGGAATTGCAGGTTTGGTGAAAGATGTTATTACAAACATCCCAAGATATGTCACAATTATGAGATCTATGGCAAATGTGCATAGCTAGATGGCTATGAAGAGGAATGCAGCGATCTACATCCAAAAATATGTAGAAACTGGAAAGAAGGAAATGGATGTAGGTTTAATAAGAAATGTAGGTACATGCATCCTGTAGCCATGAAAAACCAAAATCAAAATCAAATACATATAAAAAATCAAGGTAAAAATGTAACAAATAAAGAAAGGAACAAATATCATGTGATGAAGGCTAAAAGCAAGCCAACAACACATTATGAAATGTCAGCACCAAGATATGAGCCATCAGCACCTAGATATAGCACAAGGAACAAGCAATGTATCTATGATGCTAGGGGATGGTGCAGATATGGATATAAATGCAGGTTTATACACAAAGTGAATAAATATGAAGCTGGAAGATCAAATATAATGGAAAAGTTGGATTTTTTAATGTACGAATTTCTGGAAATGAAAAAAAGATCAACATATCAGAACAGGAAAGAGACATGGGAAAATCCTTATTAATACCCATATTAGATAATGGAGATAATACGCAAACCATCATAGTGATGAACGCGCAGGGTTTAGTTTCGAGTAACTCAAAAAGAAAGATAGAGTTCTTAGAAGAACTAACCCAAAAAGAAAAAATAGAAATATTGAATATAAGTGAAACCTGGTATTCCCAAGAGACTGGTAATGATGACCAGATAAAGGGTTTCCAAACTTATAGATCAGATAGAAAAAATAGAAATCAAGGGGGAACCGCGATATATGGGAGATGTGTCAATCAAGGAAAAATCTGTGAGAAATATAGTAACACAGAATGTGAATTAATAGCGGTAGAATTTGAATCTGAAAAATTAGTGAACATTGTAATATATAGACCCCCTAATACTAAAGAGTTTGACATAATAATTGACAAATTGGATGAAATATGTAGAAATCACAAGGACTGGACTATACTCCTAACCGGAGACATTAACTTTCCTTTTGTAGAATGGAAAGAACGAATAGGAGACTGGTTGTATTTATACATATAAAAAAGAGAGCAATAGTAGTGCAGAAGATAAGAGGCAATTTGAAAAGCTATTAGATATGCTACTAGAACATAACATTCAGCAAATAAATCACCTACCAACAAGAAAGGATAATATTTTAGACCTAGTATTTGTGAATGAGGTGAACTATGTTAAAGAAATAATAGTATATAACACGAGTATTTCGGACCATAATGTCGTAGAACTAACAGTCCGTTCCAGAACACACGAAAAAAGAGAAAAGCAAGAGACGAAAAAATGGGAAGGATATGGAAAATACAATTTCTATAGCAAGAATTTAAATTGGTCAAAAATAAATGAGGAATTAAACAAAGAATGGGAAAACATATTTGTAAGTGATGATATACAGGTAAATACCGATATATTATATAAAATATTAGAGGAAATAGTGGAAAAATATATACCAAAGAAAAAAAGTAAACATCAGTCACGAATTCCAAGAGACAGAAGGATCTTGTTCCAGAAAATTAGAAAGTGGAAAAAAGCTCTTGCAAAAGAAAAGAATGCATGGAAAGTGATGGAACTAAAAAGTAAGATAGAAAATGCAGAACAAAAGATTATACATTCAAAAGAAAATGAAAAATGGAACCTAGAAGAAATGACACTAAAAATATCAAGCAAAACCCTAAAATTTTTTATTCATATGCAAAAAGATGAATAAAATAAGAGTAGAAATAGGCCCTCTAAGAATTGAAGGGCGATTAACGAATGAAAAAAGGAAATATGTAACATATTAGCAGAAAGATATAAGAGTGAATTTACACCTAGAATTGACAATGAAGATAATGATACAGAAATAAGAGATGAAAATACTGAATACTTATCAGATATAGATATTACAGAAGCCGATATTGTGCAGGCTATTAATGAAATTAAAAATGGATCAGCAGCAGGACCAGATGGAGTACCTGCCATATTGTTAAAGAAAGTGGTTCATTCAATCGCAAAGCCGCTAGCAGTTAAAGACCTGGGTGTGATGTTGAATAGGAATATGTTATGCAATGATCAAATAGCAATTCTATTGGCAAAATGCAAAGCAAAAATGGGAATGTTGTTCCAGCACTTCAAAACAAGAAAAGCTGAACACATGATTATGCTTTATAAAACGTACGTACGTAGTCCACTTGAATATTGCAATATAATATGGTACCCACACTACCAAAAGGATATTGCACAAATAGAGAGTGTACAAAGGTCATTTACAGCTAGAATAGAAGAAGTTAAGGACCTTGACTACTGGGAAAGACTACAATTCTTAAAATTATATAGTCTTGAAAGGAGAAGAGAACGCTACATGGTAATTCAAGCATGGAAACAGATAGAAGGAATTACCGAAAACATCATGGAACTAAAAATATCAAAAAAAGAGCAAGCAGGGGTAGATTAATAGTGCCAAAAACTATACCAGGAAAACTAAGGAAAGCACACAGGACATTAATCCACCACGCACCAGCATCGATAATGCAGCGTCTATTCAATGCGCTACCAGCTCATCTGAGGAACATAACAGGAGTGAGCGTAGATGTGTTTAAGAATAAGCTCGACAAATATCTAAGATGCATCCCAGACCATCCAAGACTGGAAGATGCAAAATATACCGGAAGATGCGTTAGCAATTCTCTGGTAGACATCAAAGGTGCCTCACACTGAGGGACCTGGGGCAACCCGAACGAACTGTAAGGTCTGTAAGGTAAAGTCTCTCTCTCTCTCTCTCTCTCTCTCTCTCTCTCTCTCTCTCTCTCTCTCTCTCTCTCTCTCACACCTGTTTAGCACCGGTCCGGAATGAATCCGCATAACTCGAACTCGAAAACCAATCTTCGTCTCGGCAGAGCGAACCGCACATTTCATTCACAAGTATCCGGAGTAATCCGGAGCCGGCGATGACGTCACAAATGAAAACCAATCAGCGATGCTGCTTTGCAACAATTATCCGGCGTCCATTTCGGCGCCGAGGGATACATATATACATACATATTATATATATATGATAATGAATCAGGAACATAATTATTCATTAGAGGAACAGCTTTTTGTCCATTTCAACGTGCATACAGCTAAATAGGATGGGATCAAGTTAATTCAATTCGGTCTGTTTATATGCTGCCGCTGATGCTGCTGCTGATGAGAGAGAGAGAGAGAGAGAGAGAGAGAGAGAGAGAGAGAGAGAGAGAGAGAGAGTTATTTGTATTCATTCCAGACCAGTGCTAAATAGGCGAGAGAGAGAGTTATTTGTATTCATTCCAGACCAGTGCTAAATAGGCGAGAGAGAGAGAGAGAGAGAGAGAGAGAGAGAGAGAGAGAGAGAGAGAGAAAGTTATTTGTATTCATTCCAAACCAATACTAAGAGAGTTGTTTAGATTCATTCCACACCAATACTAAAGAGAGAGAGAGAGAGAGAGAGTATTCCTGTCAGTCTCCTGACAACGCCCATAATCTCTTGCGTACGGCAGCCACACGACGGGCAAAAACGAGCAACAGTAAATTTCAACTCAAAGCATAAGTCTGTTTGTTTTCCAAAAAAGCTTTGGAACCACACAAGCACCATCTAGAAAGAGGATTAAGCTTCACGCATATTATCCATAAAGGCGTTAAGATCGGTGCAAAAATATCTATAAGAGCATAGGATTCATAAACAATAATTATTGTTCATAAAATAGGAATGGAATCTAGAATTGAGGCCAAAGGCCAACCGCTGGGACCTATGAGGCCATTCAATGCTGAAACGGAAAATGAGAGTAGAAAGATCTGAAAGGTGTTACGGGCGAAGAGAGAGAGAGAGGGAGAGAGACAGAGAGAGAGAGAGAAATTTGTTATTCCTTAACATTGGACAAACTGCTTTTCTTTGTAGCTGCAACTTCTCGGTAGGTGGTTGTTTAGAGAGAGAGAGAGAGAGAGAGGAGAGAGAGAGAAGGTTGTTATCCCTTAACATTGGAAAATCAGCTTTTCTTTGTAGCTGTAGTTTCTCAGTAGGTGGTTGTTTAGAGAGAGAGAGAGAGAGAGAGAGAGAGAGAGAGAGAGAGAGAGAGCATTAATCCAAAATACCCAAACGAATCCCGCCCAGACGATATGGGCTTTAATATTCAACAAAAACAACAAAAGTAGCAGCAACAACAACATGGCGACAAAGATCAAAGAGTTCGCTTCAATAAAAAAAAAACAATTTCCATACAATATGCCAACGGAGCATTTTCAGCTCTCTCTCTCTCTCTCTCTCTCTCTCTCTCTCTCTCTCTCTCTCTCTCTCCCAAAGGGAAAACCTTTTCTCTAGAAAGGAGGGATGCAAGATACTTGGTCTTAGCCCCCCCCCTCTCTCTCTCTCTCTCTCTCTCTCTCTCCAAGGGAAAAACCTTTTCTCTAGAAAGGAGGGATTCAAGATACTTGGTCTTAGCTCTCTCTCTCTCTCTCTCTCTCTCTCTCTCTCTCTCTCTCTCTCTCTCTCTCTCTCTCTTCCCAAGGGAATACCCTTTTTTCTAGAAAGTAGGGATTCAAGATACTTGGTCTGAGAACTCTCTCTCTCTCTCTCTCTCTCTCTCTCTCTCTCTCTCTCTCTCTCTCTCTCTCTCTCTCTCTCTCCCTGGCGCATAAATTGACGTGACAAAATCGCGCGGTCACCCGAAAACGGTGATATACCGTCATTGTATGAGAATGAGGATTTACAATATACGACCGCAGCCGCGAGAGACATATACGGTTGACACATTATTGCTTTTGCCTTTGAAATAAATCAAGCAATGTCGCGCAAAACTGCGCCTTCAAAGCGTTGTGACAACAGGTGTCACCAAGGCCCCCGGGGTGTCGCTAGAGGCTCCGAATGCCGAGGACTTTTGGACTGCGCCGATTGGCAAATTCGATTCGTATCGATCAAAAGGACTGAATTTCTGTTTATTTTAACACATTTTTATCTATTTATTAATTTATTACTTCATTTTTTTTTATTTTTTTAATAAGCGAGATCTCTTCTTTCTGTATTTGCCTTTACCTCCTCTTACTTCTTCCTAACGAATACAATAATATTCTTTGGAAGCTTGAGTTTCAAGTCAATGGCCCCTTTGGTGGGATTGTTCCATAAGAAAAGGGATCATCTTCTGAATAATAATAATTATAACTGCTAACCTTGTGCGCCAAAGCCAGCTGCTATGCATTTTATTATTATTATTATTATTATTATTATTATTATTATTATTATAATGATGATGATGATGAGATGATGATGATGATGAGATGATGACGACTTGCCAGTCTTCTGGTCTTCGAAAAACTAAATGTAGAACATCGATCTACCCATATATACATTTTAGAGAGAGAGAGAGAGAGAGAGAGAGAGAGAGAGAGAGAATCACTGTAATACTTGTAAGTGCTTGCAGTTGCTAATGTAAGTACTATGTTCGTAAACATTTACCCAATCAATTCATATGTATAAATACTCTTACTAATTTAACTCCCTAAGTCATATGTTACTGATCATTTACAGAAGGCTTCTGCATCCTAATTCGAATTCATGTATATCACAGAAAAAGCCTGGTTACCATCCTCATCCCAGCACTCCACAGAATATTTCATACCTAGCCTCGCAGCCTAGGTTACTCACCAGAAGCATCACAATCTCGGGGACAGAGTTATTGCAAATGATTTGTGGGTGACCACTGAAATGACAATCTGCAACATATTCATTTTGCTAT
Organism: Macrobrachium rosenbergii; assembly: GCF_040412425.1. Lineage (NCBI taxonomy): Eukaryota > Metazoa > Arthropoda > Malacostraca > Decapoda > Palaemonidae > Macrobrachium > Macrobrachium rosenbergii. Next base: position 15,654,138 of record NC_089779.1, read on the forward strand.
CAGCTAACAAAGAGCAGTTTCCCTTCTTCCTAACATAAGAGAACTTGCTAGTTTGCAGTCCTCCCTAATTTACTACTCGGCATGAAAGAGGTTCTCGCCTACCAGTCGAGAGGACCAGGGTTCAAATCCAGAGTTTTCTGTACAGCCGCTACAGCGTATAATCAAGGCCACCGAAAATAGATCTATCTTTCGGTACTCTCAGTATAATGTTGTATGAGCCACGCCCCATGAAACTTTAACCACTGCCCGGTGGTGGCCTATCCTATATCGTTGCCAGAAGCACGATTATGGCTAACTTTAACCTTAAATAAAATAAAAACTACTGAGGCTAAAGCGCTGGAATTTGGTATGTTTGATGATTGGAGGGTGGATGATCAACATACCAATTTGCAGCCCTCTAGCCTCAGTAGTTTTAAGATCTGAGGGCGGACAGAAAAAGCGCGGACAGAATAAAGTGCGGACAGAATAAAGAGCGGACAGAATAAAGAGCGGACAGAAAAAAGCGCGGACAAAAAAAAGCGCGGACAGAATAAAGTGCGGACGGACAGACAAAGCCGGCACAATAGTTTTCTTTTACAGAAAACTAAAAAGGAAATAAAATATAAGAGAACGAAACGCGAGGAAAAAAAAGTCAACCCAGATATTTCCACTTCACATAAGGAAATGGCCATTGTATGTCACACGTATCAATTCGCTTTTCATCCGCGACGTCGTTACATCAGTAATCACAAAAGTCATCTTTCAAAATACGAAGTCACAAGTCGTAAATTGACGTCAATCACAGACATTGAGAGGAGTACACTTTGTGTAAATGCCGGAAGTGGAATATGACCAATTCCGTACCAGCGAACGTCACTACTGGCTCACTTCGGCAGTCCGTCAACCCGGAGGGTAATACAGTCTTCTCTCTCTCTCTCTCTCTCTCTCTCTCTCTCTCTCTCTCTCTCTCTCTCAACGTTAACTTTACGTCTCTTGGTCCCAGTAACATGAGATTTAATCATGCGGTAACTTTATTGTCAGTCCTCTCTCTCTCTCTCTCTCTCTCTCTCTCTCTCTCTCTCTCTCTCTCTCTCTCTCTAATTTCTCAACGTTAACTTTACGTCTCTTGGTCCCAGTAACATGAGATTTAAACATGCCATGCTTTTTGTCAGTCTCTCTTTCTCTCTCTCTCTCTCTCTCTCTCTCTCTCTCTCTCTCTCTCTCTCTCTCTCTCTCTCTCTCTCTCTCAATGGATAAATAAAATAATTAATTAAAAAACAAACAATAACTTCTCAACGTTCATTTTATTTACGTGTCTTAGGCCCAGTAACTTGACTTTCACAAAACACGTCCGTACTCCACGCCATCAAGAATCTCAAAGTCAAATATAATAAAACTTCTAAGATTTGCCGTTCACCAAAATTCAAACCACCACTCCACTGACAGGAATTCTCAGCGTAACTAAGAGGGGGCAAAGTATACCCACAAATGGCACTGGCTTGGATAAATGGACGAATGAACGGGTATATGACATTTTGAGCACGTAAAATGATTCTGTTTATTTCAATCATTGTTACATATTTTTCTATTTATTTTTTTTATAGCTGATCTCTCCTTTCTGTATTTCCCATTACCTTCTGTTACTTCTTCCTAATGAACACCATAATATTCTTTGGAAGCTTGAATTTGGTGGGTTTGTTCCATGTGAACAGGATACATCTTCTGAATAATAATAATAATAATAATAATAATAATAATAATAATAATAATAATAATAATAATAATAATAATAATAATAATATTCTTTGGAAGCTTGTTGTTGTTATTATTAATATTATTATTATTATTATTATTATTATTATTATTATTATTATTATTATTATTATTATTATTATTATTACTCAAAAGACAAACCTTATTCATGTGGAACAGGCCCACCACAGGGGTCATTGACTGGAAATTCAAGCTTCCAAAGAATATAATTATTATTATTATTATTATTATTATTATTATTATTATTATTATTATTATTATTATTATTATTATTATTATTATTATTGTAAAGATTGGGCCAATAATTAAGAATAATGAAATAATGAGTCGGAAGATGTTATCATTCCAGTTATCACAGTGAGAGAAAATGACGAAAGTGAATTTATTATTCAGCTAATTTATTGTTCATAGTTTTTCCTCAGCTATAAAATATTCTTGTCCTGAATCAATTTAGTTTTTTTAATTATCAGTCACCAAATTCAGTAGGGCACCATAAAGCTTGTAACTCCTTTCGTCTGAATCTCCTGAAAGACTTGACCTCAGCAGTTAAAACCTTTCAGCAAAATCAGCATCAGTACAGTACAATGCACTGAGCCTCTACAATGTAGAATTTTCTGTTTTCCAAAGAAACTTTCGAAATAATGGGATCTCTCTATGCCACCTATGATACTTTACAAAATTGTGGAAGGATTTCTTATCTATTGGAAATTCAAGCGCATGCGCAAAGCGAATACACACAAGAATAACGTGCATGTACGTATAGGCAATATACAAACATACATACATAAACACATATGCATATACATATATATATATATATATATATATATACACGATGACGTAACGATATGTTCGTTACAACCTAAATGAACTAATTGCCGCCCACCAGGTAAAAACCCTGGGTTCATTACAAGCCCCTGGGGAGGATAATGAAGGGACGCTTTCGAAGGGAGGAAGGGAGGGGAAGAAGGGAAATGTCTCGTCATTTCCTCCTCCGAGTCTCCCACCGGACCGGAACATGACACCGAAGATAAAGGATGGGACATATTTTCGTTGCAAATATTTGTTCGTCCAGTTTCCTATGTACGGCGGAAATGGCGACATAGTGAGGCTTCATTATTCGTGTGTAGATGTACCTTTGTGAGGGAGTAACACATACACTCACACACACACACGTATATATATATATATATACACATGTATATATATACATGTATGTATGTATGTATGTATGTATATACATATATATATGTGTATGCACATACAAATACGTATGTATGTATGTATGTATGTATGTATGTATGTATGTATGTATGTATGTATGTATGTATGTATGTATGTATGTATGTATGTATGTATGTATATAATATTATATATATACTATAGAGAGAGAGAGAGACAGAGAGACAGAGAGACACACTCAGAGAGAGAGAGAGAGAGAGAGAGAGAGAGAGAGAGAGAGAGAGAGAGAGAGAGAATTACCCTCAATACGCCACGATATTCCTTACTGTTATCAACCTTTAATCAACCACCCTGGTAGTTGGCGGTTAGTAAAGCCCAGCAAGCAACCCGGAGTACATAAAAACCCCTATTTTGGCCCTTTATAACTCTGGAAATATTCAACCGACAGCGACGAAACTCTGCCTTTAGAGGTTTCCCACTAAGGTCTCTAATCATGCAAAATTTCATCGAAATCCGCTAAGCCGTTCCGGAGATCCAAATATCGATTTTTGGCGTTCAGGGGATGTGGTAGGTGGTGGGTGGGGGGGGGTCCTAATATACCTGTGGAGCAATAACGGTAAAAGCTACAGCCGTGACACTTAAGTTTTCTGAAAGCTCGTATTCTGGCGAGTGCCCTTCGGGATTTGTTTTTTGAAATGATGAATTTTAAAGGCACAGTTGGCCATTCAAAGTAGCCCCCAAAATTCAAGTTTCCTGATGCTCATGCAGGTACGGACTCCTCACAACATTAGAAGAGACGCCGTTTTCTTAACGTTTGTGAATAGCAAGTGGTGTTAGGTGAAGCTGGCTGACTTACTCTCAATTATCAATCTATCTATCTCTATAATACTCAAACTCCCCCTCTCCTTCCCTTCCTCCTACCCCTCCCCCCCCTCACCTTCCATCTTCCCTCCCTTTCCTCTTCCATCCCCCAACCCTCCCCCTTCCCTTTCCCTCCACTCCCCGAGCACGAGATCAAGTGATTTCATCACTTTTTTGCCTGTGATTCATATGGAACAAGCCTACAGAGGCCACCGACTTTGAATTCCAGCTTCCAAAGTACATGGTATTCGGGTGAAAGAAGTAACAGAAGGTGATATGAAATACAGAAAAGATCAGTTATTAGAGAAGAAAAGTGAAATTATATAGTTTACAGTAAAATATCTTCAAGAAATTATGTTTCAAGACACTACTGCTTCGAGGACTCAGGTCTTCAGAGGACACGAAATCCGCCTGAAGAATTGAAGGAGGCTCTGGATTCTGAAGATGATCCCGGAAAGGCAGCTCCGAAGCTCCGGAGCCCATTATCTATGAGCCGAGTGCTGAAGACTTTGCTTCTCCAGAAGCACTGTAGGAGCCTCCGGATTCCTGGGGGTTCCAGAAGCTTCTCCAGAAGCACTGTAGGAGCCTCCGGATTCCTGGGAATTCCAGAAATTTTCTTGTGGCAGATTTTGAAACTAAGGCAAGAGCAAGCAGTTAGTGCAGTCATACAACAAAATGAGCGTATTAGTTGCATTTGGTTGTGCTCTGTTAGCAGCGACTGTTAATATGATCTATTCCTCGGTGTTCGACGACCTTTGGACGTCACTTGTTGCCGAGGGACCTGAATATGACTTAACACATTTGTATGACGATTGCATGAATGATGTGAACGGACCTTGGAACTCACCAATGGCAGCTGTCATTGCTGCTGCCGGTCTTGTTGTTGGTGGGCGCCTAGGTTGGTTCGCTTACAGGAAGTGGAATCGTTTTGGAAAGGATTAATATCCAATTCGCTCTACCTCACTTGCTGGCCGGATGGGTTAATGCGTCCACTGTAGTCCTGAGTTCTTGTCCTTCGCTGGTTCGAGCCCACGGGACGACGAACTTATTATCAACTAAAAAATTCCCCCTTCGGTAACATATATGAAAATATATTATTTCCGAGGTAGAGCGAATTGGATATTAAAGGACGTTTGTAGCTTACTGATCGTATATGAATCACGGTGATGTGATAAAAAGTCATATATATATATATATATATATATATATATATATATATATATATATATATATATATATATATATATATATATATATATATATATATATAATATATACATATATATATATGTATTACACTGCCAAGCTTCTTTAACAAATACTTTTACATTGCCAAGATTCTTTAAAAAATACTTTTACGCTGCCAAGATTATGTTAAAAAAATACTTTTACACTACAAAGATTCTTAAAAAAATACTTTTACATTGCCAAGATTCTTCTAGAAAATACACTTACATTGCCATGCTTCTTAAAAACATACTTTTACATAGCCAAAATTCTTTTAAAAAACTTTTATGCTGCCAAGATTAGTGTAAAAAATACTTTTACATTACAAAGATTCTAAAAACTTTTACATTGCCAAGCTTCTCAAAAAAATACTTTTACATTGCCAAGATTCTTTAAAAAAATACTTTTATGCTGCCAAGACGCTTAAAAATATACGTTTACATTGCCAAGATTTACAAAAATACTTTTACATTACAAAGATTCTTTAAAAAAAATACTTTTACATTGCCAACATTTAAAAAAATACCTTTACATTGCCAACATTTAAAAAAATACTTTTACATTACAAAGAATCTTTATAAAATACTTTTACATTGCCAATATTCTTTTTAAAAAAATACTTTTACACTGCCATGATTCTTAAAAAAATACTTTTACACTACCAAGATTCTTAAAAAAATACTTTTACACTGCCAAGATTCTTAAAAAAATACTTTTACACTGCCAAGATCCTTTAAAAAAATACTTTTACACTGTCAAGATTCTTCCAGTTCGCCCTCCAAAAAATACTTCTACAGACCCAGATGCAACAAGCTTTCTTGATTATGCATTTCAACACGCATAAGCAACACTGCACGAAAGACTCCCACCTCCTCTCTCTGGACATTCACGCATAATTGCAAAAGGGAGCGAGATCCTCCCTCCCTCCCCCTGTACCCCTCCCCAACCCCCTTTGCTTTCTTGTGATTATGCAAAGGCAATAAAACTTACCATTTAACCCTTTACACGACCAGAGCTCGCCCTCACGCTGTTGCCATCTGGCAGGGCGTGCCTTTTTTTTTTTAACGTTCCGCCAAACCTGATCATTCCCATTGCTCGGGAAATCCCCAGCGAGCGCATTATCTTCAATCCTGTTCCGCCATTAGACCTAATTAATAATACTGCCAATGCATCATCGGATGATTACAGGAATGTGCCAGTGACGGAGGGTCTCGAAAATGCTGCAGTATCGCACTGAAACGGGACGCAATTGAAAAGCGTGAAGAAGGCGCGATGGTCTTCAAAGCCACGACAGGGTTCTGGTAAATGCGCTCTACGAGCTATCGACTCCTCTCTGGTACGGTCTCACTTAATTGAAAGGGACCCCCTTTTATACATCAGTAATGTATTGCTTCAATTACTTCTTTTTTTTTTACAGCGTGGGAAGCAACATCATCGCCACGTTCCCCAGAATAATAATAATACAAATTATTAACTGTTAATGGAATTAGCGGGTCTTCCTGAAGAGGAGAACGAAGGGTTGACGTAATACTGTATTGTTCTGGGAACGACGAACTCCAGAGAAAAGAAATAAAGATACGTTTGGCCAGAATTGCAGTTATCGAAGTTGGAGGATTTTTAACCGACATGTAATAACATTAATTAATTCGTTTATGCAATCCGGCGTTGTTAACGCCTACGGTTATCGATGCCAGTAATGTTTTTGGATTTAAAAATATCAGACTGAAAAATAAAATACTCGCATATTCTATATTAACATCAACTGAATCCACGCCAGTTAAAATAAAATACTACCGCGCCTCACATTAATGAAACTCTATATAAAAGCTTTAAATAAAATTGGAAACAATAAATGAATTTAATATGCAAACCTAAAATTTTCGCTTAATTTACATAAAATATCCACTCCTAGAACCCTGGAAAGCAGATCGTTACCCTCCTCATCCTGTCACTATTCAAGAAAGCAACTACACCTCAGGTCCCAATGACTAATGTAAATAAATCCACTGAATTAACTCGAATTGAATTGAATTCAACTGAATATAGAATTCAGGCCAAAGGCCAAGCACTGGGATCTACGAGATCATTCAGCGCTGAAACGGAAACTGATAATAAAAAGGTTTGAAAGGTGTAACAGGAGGAAAACCTCGCAGTTGCATTAAGGAGGGGGTGGAAAGTAAGATGGAAGAAAGAGAATATGAAAGGCGGTACAGTAAAGGGAACGAGAGGGGCTGCAGCTAAGGACCGAAGACACGCTGCAAAGAACATTAAGTAATGCCTACAGTGCACCGCGTGAGGTGAACTGACGACACTACCACCCTACGGAGCACAGAATTAATTCGAATCTCCATTTGATGGGTCATCGACACCAAAATAAAAATAAATATCAAGTTAATATTATCAAGTTAATATGTGAAGCTCCTGGGCTGTGAATGGAATGTTAATATAATGACTTCATTAACCCCAGTCTCCATTGCGTTAGCGAATTCTGAATGAAAACCGATACCAAAGTATTGCGTGACAATTCAAAGTGAGACTTGGTGGTTTACCTAATGATATTCGAGAGTAGGAACCTTTAACTCTTGTACGAACAATTTTCTTTTATTCTTGGTTTTTCTGTTCTTCATGCTCTGCTTGATCCGTTCACACACACACACACACACACACACACACACACACACACATATATATATATATATATATATATATATATATATATATATATATATATATATATATATTAGTTTTCTGAAAAGAAAACTATTAAAATGGCTTTGTCTGTCCGTGCGCACTTTTCTGTCCGCATTTTTTCTGTCCGCACTTTTTCTGTCCGCCCTCAGATCTTAAAAACTACTGAACCTAGAGGGCTGCAAATTGGTATGTTGATCATCCACCCTCCAATCATCAAACATACCAAATTGCAGCCCTGTAGCCTCAGTAGTTTTTATTTTATTTAAGGTGAAAGTTAGCCATAATCGTACTTCTGGCACCGCCATCGATACCAACAACACAGGCCACCACCGCACCGTGGCTAAGTATCATGGGCCGCGGCTAAGAATTTCATGGGCCGTGGCTGAGGTCACCATCTGACCGTGGCTGAGTTTCGTGGGCCGCGGCTGTACAGAAAACTCGATTGGCACATTTTTTACTTGTTTTATATTTTAGGCAATTCA
>NC_089779.1:15664832-15684832 GCF_040412425.1 Macrobrachium rosenbergii
GGAGTTTGAATGTAAACAATACGCGCAGACACTTAGTGTCAAAATCCCAAAGAAAAACAAAGTGAATGACCGCCCTATACTATCAATTGCAAAAAAAAAAAAAAAACCATTGCCTAATGTACACTGCTAAAAAGTACGGCTTACTCCTACGTGTCCTTGACGATACACGCACTACGTATATTTTCACATACTATAATCTTGAAAGCACAAGCAATCTAAGTTATTGACGAAAAAAAAAGACAGGCACGCGGCCTGTAACCTGTAAGGTATCAGAAATGAGTATCCGTGTATCCACGAAGGCCACGCGGTCATTCCTCACAGCATATGATAGCATAGCAGTAACACATACGTCAAGGTGTAGGTGTAGAGGGTAGGTGTAGCGCGAACTTCGATTTCCACGACGCTGCTTGCGATTGCGACAAGCAGAAGATACCGAAGGGGGCGATGGACGCCCGTACGCCGAAATGCGTTTGAAAGCGACTGAAGATTGACTGACTGACTTCATGTTCTCTGTCATCGCGATAGCTAAGGTTACTGACGCCGATATCATCTGTTCGAATAGAATGTAGAATTTGGGCCAAAGGCCAAGCGCTGGGACCCACGAGGTCATTCAGCGTTGAAAGGGAAATTGACAGTAAGAAGGTTTGAAAGGTGTAACAGGAGGAAAACCTCTCAGCTGCACTATGAAACAACTGTTAGAGAGGTGGACAGTTAGATAGAAGAAAGAGAATATGAACGGAGGTACAGTAAATGGAATGGAAGAAGTTGCAGCTAGGGACCGAAAGGGACACTGCAAAGACCCTAAAGTAATGCCTACAGTGCACCGCATGAGGCGCACTGACGGCAATATCCCCCTACGATTCTAAGGCCATTGATGCCGATATCATCTGTTGAGAATGACGAAAATTATAAAACTCGCAGTTGAAATGAAGACTCGAGTCAGTGCTTGCATACAACGATGAACAGGTGTTTTCGCAAGCGCTTTCAATCACTCGCTAGGGTACAAATAAATCCCTTTCTCACCCGCCCCCCCTCCCCCCCAACAACCCCTAATCACAAACCGAACACGTTTTCTTCCTGGTATTACTATACAGGTATAGATTTATCATATCATGCGCATGCAACGATCAATATGCTAGGTGCAAGAACCTCCGTGTGTGTGTGTGTGTGTGTGTGTGTGTGTGTGTGTGTGTGTGTGTTTGTCTTCATGAAGGGTACAAAATGTGGGTCTCCCTACTGTAGGAAGAAGGGATAGTGCATGCATGCAAGCACAAGCAGCCCCCGCCCCCCTCGCCCCATCGGCCCCAGTGCTTACTCTCCCCTCCCCTCCTCTCCTTTCTCCCTCCCCAACCCCACCACCATTCCGCCCTCTCTCTCTCTCTCTCTCTCTCTCTCTCTCTCTCTCTCTCTCTCTCTCTCTCTCTCTCTCTCTCTCTCCAACATACACAAGCATAATTTAGCAAGCACATTCTTCTTCTCTCCTTTATCCTCTAATTTCGTTACCATTAGTTACATGTCATTCTCGTACCTGTAATGTTTCTTTTATTTTTTCGTTTCTTAATTTCTCTATACGTATATATACTTACATACTACCTTTATTAGCGAACATTAAACCTAATATTGAAATATTAACTATACTGGGACTAGGTATTTATCAACCTTAATTTTTTTTTTTCACTCTAACGATTTACTGTCCTTCCGCAATATTCCACGGACCTTCAATTTATTAAATAATCTTCCAATAGCCATTTTCACCTTTCTTCGTGTTACGTGCAAAAGGAGGTTAAGCAATGAAGGAATCACGCCAATGAAATACCGACAGAGAGAGAGAGAGAGAGAGAGAGAGAGAGAGAGAGAGAGAGAATATATAATGTAAAAAACTAGATTAAGCAATGAAGGAATCACGCCCATGAACGTGTAGAGAGAGAGAGAGAGAGAGAGAGAGAGAGAGAGAGAGAGAGAGAGAGAGAGAGAGAGAGAGAGAGAGAGAGAGAGAATTATATATATGTATGTATATATTATATATATTATATATATATATATATATATATATATATATATATATATATATATATATATATATATGCATATATACATACATACACGTGCTGTTGACGACGCAAAGAACCGCCGACCCGAGAGAAGATCTAATAAACCTTCTGCAGATATTCGTGTACCCGCTCTCGTGGCACCTGCCGTTCGTGAAACGAATGGCGGCAGTGCGTGAGGCCGGGGGGACGACGCCCCCGGCGGCGGCATCCCGCGCCCTTTACTTAGCTGCTGACGAGGTGCGTGTCTCGCAGAAGGCGCTGTCGCCGCACTGTCTGGGTTATGATGCTGTTCCGTCAACGCCGATGTCGACTCCGGCTAGGGGGGAACGGCTGGGGGCGGGGAGCCGAGCTCCGAGGGCGTTACCGTTTAGGCCGGGCTAGTCGAGTGCGATTCTCGGATTATCGAGTCGGTTTGCCTGAATTGACACTTAGGAGCTTAAGAAAATTCTCAGAAGACTTCAAGGAACTTTAAAGTAGTTTTTAAAAAATTATCAGAAAACTTCAAAGAACTTGAAAGAAGTTTTTAAAAAATTCTCAGAAAACTTTAAGGAACTTAGAAGTTTAAAAAAAAATCAGAAACTTCAAGGAACTTAGTTGTTTTAAAAATGCCTAGAAAACTTCAAGGAACTAAAGTTAAACAAAATTCAGAAACTTGAAGGAACTGAAGTTAAAAAACAACTCGAGGGACTTCAAGGAACTTAGAAGAAGTTTTAAAAAACTCAGAAAACTTCAAGGGACTTTGAAGTAGTTTTTTAAAAATTCTCAGAAAACTTCAAGGGACTTTGAAGAAGTTAAAAAAATCAGAAAACTTCAAGAATTAGAAGTTTTAAAAATTTCTCAGAAAACTTCAAGGAACTTAGAAGAAATCTGAAAAAATTTCTCAGAAAACTTCAAGGAACTTTGAAGAAGTTAAAAAAAAATCAGAAAACTTCAAGGAACTTATCAGAAGTTTTTTAAAAATTCACAGAAAACTTCAACGAACTTAGAAGAAGTTTTAAAGAAATTCTCAGAAAACTTCAAGGAACTTAGATTAAAAAAAAACTCAGAAAACTACAAGGAACTTAGAAGAAGTTTTTAAAAAAATCCTCAGAGAACTTGAATGAACTGAGGTTTAAAAACAACTTAAGAGAACTTCAAGGAACTGATTCCCAAAACTTGAACGGTTTCATAAATCCGAAAATGAATTAGAAACATATTGTCTAAGTTTTGCTGCACTGAGGTCATCATCCACGATTCAGCAGTTGTGTGTGTGTGTGTGTGTGTGTGTTTGTGTATGTGTGTGTTTGTGTGTTTGTGTGTGTGTGTTTCGTTTCCGTACCATTTTCGTCTCAGATGAAAAGAAGGAACATTAGCATAATTTCAAATTTGCCACGAGAAAATGAAAATCGGTGGATTTGTCACGGGATCTCTTTGACACACGTAATCACGAATGCCAAATGTGTAATCTGCATAGAACAGACAAACTTCCAAGTACAATAGGCATAAAAATGTAAACCAAATGAAATAAAATATTCTTCTTTAGAGTCACACTTTCTTCATAAAAATTCTTTATATAAATTCAAAGGAAATTACGACGAAGTTACGAAGGAAGTTTACAAAAAAAGTTACGAAGGAAGTTTACGAAGAAAGTTACGCAGGAAGTTACTAAGGAAGTTACGAAGGAAGTTTACGAAAAAAGTTACGAGGGAAGTTTACGAAGAAACTTACGAAGGAAGTTACGAGGAAAGTTGCGAAGAAAGTTGCAAAGGAAGTTACGAAGGAAGTTTACATAGAAAGTTACCAAAGAAATTACAAAGAAAGTTACGAAAGAAGTTACGAAGAAAGTTACGAAGGGTGCTACAAAGGAAGTTGCGAAGGAAGTTACGAAGAAAGTTACGAAGGAAGTTCACGAAGAAAGTTACGAAGGAAGTTTACGACGAAAGTTACGAGGGAAGTTACGAAGGAAGGTACGAAAGAAGCTGCAAAGGAAGTTACGAAGAAAGTCACGAAGTTACGAAGAAAGTTACGAAAGAAGTTTACGAAGAAAGTCACGAAGAACGAAGACCGTGGATTGGTCCTGGGCACACATCCCGCTGTCAATAAAGGCCACCAAGGTCCGTCCCTCGTGGACCGCGGACCGAGAGTGAGCCTCCGTGCGCCTGCGCACTACTGTATATAGTCTTATGCCGTCAATAGTGCAAGCCATAATTTACATACCTCTGCTCCGCTATTTACAACCGGGTAAACGACGCCCGAGAAAGATACGTACGGTTTTCGATGCCAAGCGATCGTAAGTATGCGTAGGTAGGTGTCGCAACTCATAGATTTCTTCGGGTGTTTAACGATCTATCTGAAAGAAGTCGGAATTGCCTACAGTGAGCCTATATATATACTGTATATACTGTAACCGAACAGCATCGTAATACCATTTGCTCTCAAATACGATATGTTTTGATGTCTATTACGGAAAGTATTTGCGTCAAATGATGGAGTCTAGAGAATTATCATAATGTTTCCTCAATTCCTCATCGCAAGGTTTGTGTCTGAGAGAGAGAGAGAGAGAGAGAGAGAGAGAGAGAGAGATAAATGATACGTGTCCCGCGTCCCTGCCTGGCTATCAATTGGTGCTAGCCAACCTCACCGAGGAACTCCTTTCCTCGCAACAAGATAAGGATCAGTCTACATCAAGAGGCCACCCACCGTAGGCCTCTCGTTTTCTTTCTTAAAGTGTGCCGTTTCTTTCGAGCGTGAGTCTTTAGCCTGAGCTATTTGCTTATAATATTTGTTTTCTAGTGTCCAGTTCCATATACAGAGTCTTGCTTAGTCTTTAAGCCTGAGCTATTTGCTTGTAATATTTATTTTCTACAGTTTCCAGTTTCATATAAAGAGTCCTACTTGGAGTCTTTAAACTTGAGCTATTTGTTTATGATATTTATTTTCTAGTGTCCAGTTCCACATAAAGAGTCCTGCTTAGTCTTTAGACCTGAGCTATTTGCTTATAATATTTATTTTCTAGTGTTCAGTTCCATATATAGAGTCCTACTAAGCCTTGCGAATAAAAACCACAGATTTCATCGCCAGTATTCTTTTTATATTGTGTTGTCAGCTCCAGTTATTTCACTCTTGTGTTGAAAAAACACATTACAGTATCTTTCACTGAAGAAGGAAATATTATACATTTTGAACATTTTCCAGTTTCAACCTCCAATTTCTCTCTTGATTATCTTTACATTTGCCTTCATTTCAAAACATGCCAGACTTTAGTTACTGTACATTACCTATTGCAAGTTAGCAATTAAATCTATCTCATTTAATTTTGACAATTACTCGTTAAATGTGGCCATATTTTTCATAATAAGTTAAGACACCTTAGCTCCTTTCCGCAAGTGACCAACTTAAACTCGTAAACATCAGTTACCCTCATACTCCACAGATCGAATTGTTTAACATAATCCCTCTATGATTCATTTCCTAAAACAGCAACTGAAAGAAAGCAAGCACTTAACAGCATGTCACAGAAGCAAGACTCAAAAGGAATAATAAAACGGGCTCCTTAAAATTCCCTTGGCAATCTCTTGAACTAACGAAGAAGCCATTTCAACGGCTGAAGCGTCCTGCTTGGAGAGGCATCAATTATGCAGATTTGCTAAACAATGTCGCCACGGCTGCATCTACCCGCTATGTACGAAGGGGCGAAGGAAAATCGACGAAGAAAAACAGTCAGGGAAATCTGCATCATTGAAAGGAATGGAATATAGAATTTAAGACCAGAGGCCAAGCGCTGGGGCTTACGAAGGTCATTCAGCGTTGAGAGGGAAACTGAGAGTAGAAAGTTTGGAAGGTGTAACAGGAGGAAAACCTCACAACTGCACTGTGAAACAATTGTTAAGACAGGGTGGATAGCAAGATGGAAGAGAATATGAATGAAGATACAGTAACGGGAATGAAAGGGGTTGCAGCTAAGGACCGAAGGAACGCAGCGAATAATCCTAAGTAACACCTACAGTGCACCGCGTGAGGTGCACTGACGGCACTACCCCCTACCGGAAAAACTGTCCGATATCGAAAGCCATGCGTCTATTCTGCAACACTGTCCATCCACAGTTTCCAATGCTTTCGAAATCTTTCGTCAAGAATTTTGTAACAAGATAAAGCAACTTTTTATGGTTGTTCGATCATAATACAGACAGCCCTATTCATACAAAGCATTTCCGTTCAGACAGCTCGCTTTAATTTGATGAATCTGTTTGCTAAGTCCAACGAAGTTAGACTATATAGGCATTCAGCACTGTGGTTAGCCTTTGGCATAAAGAAATGTAAAGGAATATATAGCTTTCTATCGAGACAATTTAATCTTTGTAAATAAAATCAAGTATATAGTAAAAAATCCTTAATCTTTCCCTTGGAAGTGGCAATGAAATACATGACACAGTTTGTGCCTTTGAAAGTTTATAAGTTAAAAGTTTGAATTCTGAGAACTAAGTATTGAAACAAGCCATATGAAGTTGCACATCATCGTGAATCACAGACTTTCTATACCATGAAGAATGGTAAATATTAAATACACGAAAGCTTTTAATATTTATGCCTTTTAACATTTCCTTCTGGTTCCTGGAATATATGTGTATGTATATATATATATATATATATATATATATATATATATATATATATATATATATATATATATATACAATTACAATACAAATGTACATTAAGTAAAAGCAGCACCAAAGCAACCCCAAGAGTGATTTTATTCGTCCTGTAGAGAGTACAGTGTCAATCCATCAAAGTGGGTGTTTATGGCGCTGTCCCTGTGCCAACAGATTTTCAGTGACGATGAAATGAGACATAAATGAGAGTCGTACATTCCGTTTGTGCTCTGGCTGCTATAATTAGCTGGGGTAAGTGATGATGCTTTGCCAGAGATATTTCAGTTTTATTGTTAATTCTCATTAATGTATGCTACTGCAATTGAGGATGATGTCAAAACATGCCAGGCTGTCCTGCTGTACTAAACCTCTCGGGGACATTTATGTGCGATGAATACATTTTGTTGCACTTACATATATACGTACATATATACATATACACACATACATATATATATATATATATATATATATATATATATATATATATATATATATATTATATATATATATATACACACACATACATACATATATATATATATATATACTCGTATATATATATATATCTTCTTCTTCTTCTTTTAACGTGCTTTTATTCCCATTTTTGTATGGGGTAAGCACGATGCCTTCTTTGAAGGACTTTTGATTTGGCTTTTTGGGGTAGACCTGTGGTCTCGATCGGCTGCCCTGCCTGACATCGCTTAGACCCCGGTACGTATGTTTCCTGTATCATATATATATATATATATATATATATATATATATATATATATATATATATATATATATATATATATATATATATATATATATATATATTATATATATATATTATATGCAATATGTTACTACCCTAATACAATTCAACTTGTATTTTAATATTTTAACTACATTTTTATTTATTTATTTATTTGTTTGTTAATTTGTTTGTTATTCTAATAAATTATCTTCTCTTTCTGTGTTTCCCATTACCTTTTGTGGCTTGTTCCATATGAATAGGTTTCATCTTCTGAATAATAATAGTAATATATACATACATACATTACATACATAAATACATACATACATACACACTGTAAATGTGTGAACAGGTATACGATAAACGGAATAAGACACAATAACATTTATAATACCTTGCATCGAACCTTCAACACATCACCAACCTGTGAAAAGAAATGAAAAGAATTAGATTGTAGCTACGATCATTTTGACATAATATAAAAGACGTTAAAATTTCAGCTTATATTATCTTAACATTATTAATAAAGTTACGAAAATATAAACAGGTTTGCACTACAGCAGTGATTCTCAAACTGGGGGTAATGAAGCCATTTCTTGGGGGGGGGGGCGGCTAACGAGGCACCTTCTAAAAGTAATAGTTCCTTGGAGTAAAAATTCAGTCAATTTCTAAATAATAATAATAAACAGACGAATAAATAAATGAATTAATGAATTAATAAATAATACAGAAGTAAATAGACTAATTTCTTACATATAAAATGCTTTAGAAATTAACCATTCCAATATTTTTCGTTCCTTTATATCATAACTTCACATAACTGAAGAGGAATGGGGTAGGTATGGGCAGTGGTGATCTATCACCCAAAAATTAGAGAACCACTGCACTACAGGATAACAGAATATATCTTGACAGTTTCGGGTTGAATAAGGATAATATATTCATTCAACCAAAAGAACAGGTTAAATTCTAAAGATGCAAACATCACCAGGTGTCAAATGATTATGCAATTCTGAGTGATCTAATGTCGTGAATGTTCGAGTTACTGACGCAGATCAGATATCATTAGTTTATATAAATTGTAAATCTCACAACACATTGAGGCATCTAGAGTAAAAATTAAGACGGAGACTGAAAATATATCAAATGAATACATTTTTCTACAATTCCAAAGCGAAAATATTCACATATAAAATGGTAAAGTGAGACCTCACTGAATCTTATTCTGAAGAGTGTATATAAATTGTAAAACTTACGACATATTGAAACATCTAGAGTAAAAATTACATGAAAATTAAAAATAAATATGTAAAATTCAAATATCTATAGTAAAAATTGGAAGACACATTTTTTAAGAATTCCAATATTAAAATATGCACATATAAAATGGTAAGGTGAGAATTCACCCAATCTTCTTCTGAACAAGCTCTTATAGTGATGCACTCACTCAGGCCTGAGTGAAAATAATTTTACCAAGTGCAACAGAGAAGAAGACGATTAAAAGGGCGTCTTATTAATCATTTAAAAAGTCGTTAGGAAGTACTTGAAATACTTTCCCGGTAATGAGAAGGAGACCGCAACTATATGCAATTACGCTAATAGCCCAGACACCCGCCCAGCAACAAGAACTAACCCAGAACGAAAAAAAAAAAAAAAAAAGTAAAAAATACGCCGACGTTTCTTCGACGCAATCAATTTTCTGTACAGCGTATAATGCTACATGAAATTCTCAGCCACGGCCAATGAAACTTTCAGCCGCGGCCCATGAAACCTTCAGCCGCGGCCCAGTGGTGGTCTGTTGTTGGCTCCTATATCGGTGCCAGACACACAATTATGGCTAAATTTAACCTTAAATAAAATAAAAACTACTGAAGCTAGAGGGCTGCAATTTGGTATATTTGGTGATTGGTGGGTGGATGATCAACATACCAATTTGCAGCCTTCTAGACTCAGTAGTTTTTAAGATCTGACGGCGGACAGAAAAAGTGCAGACAGAAAAAAAGTGCGGACGGACAGACAAAGCCGGCAAAATAGTTTTCGTTTACAGAAAACTAAAATATCAAAGTGTGAAGAAATTAAAAAAGCTACGTTAAAAAGCCACCAATACGAAAATATACAGCAAATTCAAATAGCGAAAGAGAAGAAGGCCGCGAACACACGAAAAATCGTGGCTACCCTGAAATCAATTCGGTCGGCAAAAGCACACGCCCTTAATGAAAGCAATGAACGGTGGCTCAAACTCGCATGATAACCAAAATACACTAAAATCATGTCCAACAGAACAACTAAATCAATAAACGGAACGAGAGAGAGAGAGAGAGAGAGAGAGAGAGAGAGAGAGAGAGAGAGAGAGAGAGAGAGAGAGGACATCATCGTGTACAAAAGAGATCAAACGTACAAGCCTTCACAAACCGCCATGCCACTTTCCTCTCGATAAACGAACCGAGACCTTTTATGGACATAAGTGTCGTTTTCTATATCTCCCGCGCGATGAAATGGCTGTGTGAGAGAGAGAGAGAGAGAGAGAGAGAGAGAGAGAGGAGTTTATGAGACACCTAGCTGTTGCAGCAGTTCGCAGAGTAAATAAGAAACTCGATGAAGTACAAGATTTCCACTTTAGGAACAGATTCTCTCTCTCTCTCTCTCTCTCTCTCTCTCTCTCTCTCTCTCTCTGCAAAGTTATTGATATTATTATTGCAAAGCATTTCAACAGACCGAAGAATTATTCTCTCTCTCTCTCTCTCTCTCTGCAAAGCCACTGATTATTATTGCAAAACAATTCAATAAGACCAGAGTCATTCTCTCTCTCTCTCTCTCTCTCTCTCTCTCTCTCTCTCTCTCTCTCTCTCCTCTCTCTCTGTCTGCAAAGCCAATGATTATTATTGCAAAACATTTCAACAAACCGAAGAATCATTCTCTCTCTCTCTCTCTCTCTCTCTCTCTCTCTCTCTCTCTCTCTCTCTCTCTCTCTCTTTGCTAAGTCAATTATTATTATTAGAAAACAGTTCAATACGACCAGAGTCATTTCTCTCTCTCTCTCTCTCTCTCTCTCTCTCTCTCTCTCTCTCTCTCTCTCTCTGCAAAGCCAACTATTATTACTGCAAAACAGTTCACCGAAGAATCATTCTCTCTCTCTCTCTCTCTCTCTCTGTAAAGCCAATTATTATTACTGCAAAACAGTTCTATAATACCAGAGTCATTCTCTCTCTCTCTCTCTCTCTCTCTCTCTCTCTCTCTCTCTCTCTCTCTCTCTCTCTCTGCAAACCCAATGACTATTATTGCAAAACAGCTCAATAGACCGAAGAGTCCTTTTTCCAGACTCCCTCACGGTCTGACTAAAGGATCTGCTCACAGATAAAAGAGCGATTATCGAATCACCATCTCGTTGAAGACGCTGGACAGGTAAACAGGAAGCGACGAGAGACCCGAGGGAGCGGATGGAGAGTTAAAAGGCACGAGGCAATGCAGCTGGGGGTTGAAGGGACGCTGCAAACAGCCTCTAGTTACTCTAGTACCATCCAAACAGTGAGCTGCACAACCGCTGAAAAGCCACAATTGGCGACAGGGGTCGCCGAAGTCAATTACTTATTCTCTTCTCTCTCTCTCTCTCTCTCTCTCTCTCTCTCTCTCTCTCTCTCTCTCTCTCTCTCTCTCTCTCTATAAATAAATAAATAAGTTCCTTACGTTAATTATATTTACGCGCCTCAGTCCAAGTCACGTGAGATTAAGCCTAGGCATTCAGTAACTTTACTGTTAACCTGAGGGTAATACAGTCCTCTCTCTCTCTCTCTCTCTCTCTCTCTCTCTCTCTCTCTCTCTCTCTCTCTCTGTGAGAAGCAGATTTATCCAGCACAGAAGCATTATATACCTCTGAAGGACGTCGTAGAAATGAGGCCCTCTCAATTTAACTTCGTCTCAAAGTTCCTGATTACTTCCGAAACTGCCGTCATGCTCTCGAGAAAATACACACACTTTGCAGAGTAAATATGAAGGAACTTTCCATGCAAAATCTTCATCACACGAAGCCATTACCTCGTTGATTAATGAGGTTACATGAGGGGGAAGGAGGGAGAGAGGGAAACTTCAGCATCTCTCTCTCTCACTCTCTCTCTTTCTCTCTCTTATAAAACCCTGATTTGAAATTTTACAAATGTGGCACCAGGCAGAAGTCCCGTAAGCTTTATGGAAAGAAAGGTCAAGTGCACAAAACCCTCGGGGAGAGAGAGAGAGAGAGAGAGAGAGAGAGAGAGAGAGAGAGAGAGAGAGCAGGGGGGTGGGGTGTTTGTGGATTCTATAATGTTATTCGATAACGTTCATGTGTGTGTGTGTACATCATGATCCTCTCTCTCTCTCTCTCTCTCTCTCTCTCTCTCTCTCTCTCTCTCTCTTAAAATCATTTATCACGTTATCATCCTAACGGTTTTAGTTTTCTGTGGAAGAAAACTATTGTGCCGGCTTTGTCTGCCCGTCCGCACTTCTGTCCGCACTTTTTTTTGTCCCCACTTTATCTGTCCGCCCGCAGAACTTAAAAACTACTGAGGCTAGAGGGCTGCAAATTGTTATGTTGATCATCCTCCCTCCAATCATCAAACATACCAAATTGCAGCCCTCTAGCCTCAGTAGTTTTTATTTTATTTAAGGTTAAAGTTAGCCATAATCATGCGTCTGGCAACGATACAGGATAGGCCACCACCGGCAGTGGTTAAAGTTTCATGGGCCACGGCTCAACAGCATTATACCGAGACCACCGAAAGATAGATCCAGTCTCGGTGGCCTTGATTATACGCTGTAGCAGCTGTAAAGAAAACTCGATTGCGCCGAAGAAACTTCAACGCATATTCTTGCTTGTTTCTGTTATGTTGGAAAGGGGAAAATAAAGCTTCCCAGCTTTTTCCCTTCCCCAAATCATAGAGCGAGACAATCGACACGAATGACGTCACAGACAGTAATATCGAGATGGGGGCCACCCAACCATATATAACTCCCCCTTGAAGGCTGGAGGACGCTTCAGCCTTCGCTACACCTTGATTCCATCTCCCAGGTTAATTTGGCCGTAAATAGAGTCTTTAATTGGACCTCTCCGCCCATAACGAGAAGTAAGAGAAGAGGCTAGGCGGCAGGGGGCCTGGTCAAGGCCGGGGAGGGGAGGGGGGAGGGAGGGCGAAAAGCTCTTTTCTGCGGCGAAATTAGGGAGAAGTAGCTTCTGCTTAGGTCTAGCTTCTGTTACTGGGCTTCATTGAAAATGGTACCTGTCGCGGCGAAATTAGGGAGTGGTAGTTTCTGCCTAGGTCTAGCTTCTGCTACTGGGCTTCGTTGGAAATGGTACCTCTCGCGGCGAAATTAGGGAGTAGTATAGCTTCTGCTTAAGCTTCTGCTACTGGGCTTCATTGAAAAAGGTACCTGTCAAAAGGGCCAGGTCACGGGGGTGGGGGAGAAAACCTCTTTTTTGGGGGAGAAATTAAATGGTAGCTTCTGCCTAGGTCTACCTTCTGCTACTGTGGGTCATTGAAAATGGTACTAGCCAAAAATTCATCATTGTCTCTGTCGGATATAATAAAGCATAAATAAGCACACATGAAAAGCTTGGCGTCAATCAAATTCCTTCACAAACAAATGGAATTCATATCTCTCTCTCTCTCTCTCTCTCTCTCTCTCTCTCTCTCTCTCTCTCTCTCTCTCTCTCTCTCTCTCTCGGAACCCATCAGATTTGAGAATTTACAGAAGCTGCGCCAACCAGAAGTCCCAAAGGCTTTATAGACGTTTATGGAAAAAATGTAAGTACACAAAGCGCACTCAGAGAGAGAGAGAGAGAGAGAGAGAGAGAGAGAGAGAGGGGGTGGTTTGTGTATTTTGAATGTTATTCGATAACGCTTGTGTGTGCTTGTGTACTTCATTATCCTCTCTCTCTCTCTCTCTCTCTCTCTCTCTCTCTCTCTTCCCTTAAAACCCTCACATTTTGAAAACACAAACACACACAAACGTTCGAGGAAAAAACACTCAAAACCCACAAACCCCTCCCTTTTTCTCACTGCCCTCCCCATGGCACAAACTCGCTCCATTAGCGAGGGCGACTTTGTTTCCCTAAAAACAGCGATTTTTAGTCTCCGTCCGACATTATTTGTTGTCTTAACAGTCACTAGGCGATTAATGTGTGGTATGATCACGCAAACTCCCCTCCCATCATCTCTGACAAGTGTGTTTATTTGCCGCTGCACCAACAATCAGTTTTTGCAAACCTACGCCAAGGCGAGATGACAGCATCTCGGTGTAGTTGATGCAATGTTTTAAGGCGGTGTGGATCATCTAGGCTCTATCCTGACGGCGCTGTTATTGAATGATATGGTTTTACTAACACGGTTCAACAACGCCGATAATAAAATATTTGCTAATATAACTAGGAAGAAATGATATAAATTCTCGCCTTGCAACATTCATACAATTCATGCAGTTAATGTTATAGTTCTCTAACTATTGCTTCTTACAATAAAAACTTAATATTTTGGAATTTTATACATTAAAAGTGTCCAAAATCTTAAATCATTAAAAGCTGCCCATATTGATGTCCAACCATCTAATTTTTTTAAGCTAAAAACTGTCTGTCATTGTCAAGCCATTTCAAACTTTATACACTAAAAACTGGCTATTTATGTCCAGTTGTTTAGAATTTTATATAAAAACTGTTTCAAATCTTAATCATTAAAAGCTGGTTATAATGATGAACAACCGTCTAATTTTGTTAATGAATGAAAACTTTATACACTAAAAACTGTAAAAAAACTGGTTATTTATGAACAGTTATTTAAGAATTTTATTAAAAAAAACTGCCTACAATCTTAATCATTAAAAGCTGGCTAGATTGATTTCCAATTGTCTCATTTTTTAACAATTAAAACTGTTTTGTCTGTCAATGTCCAACCATTTAAAACTTGTACACTAAAAACTGGCTAATTATGTCCAGTTATTTTAAGTTTTATACAAAAAAACTGTGTCAAATCTTAACCAGTAAAAGCTGGCTTTATTGACTTCCAATTGTCTCATTTTTTCTAAACTAAAACTGCTTTGTCATTAAAAACTGTTTTGTCTGTCAATGTCCAACCATTTAAAACTTGTACACTAAAAACTGGCTATTTATGTACAGTTATTTTAAGTTTTATAAAAAAAATGGCTATTTATGTACAGTTATTTTAAGTTTTATAAAAAAAAACTGTCTAAAATCTTGACCAGTAAAAGCTGGCTACACTGATGTCCAACTATCTCAGTTTTTTTTCTAAATTAAAACTGTTTTGTCTGTCAATGTCCAACCATTTAAGACTTCATACACTAAAAATTGGCTATTTTTGCCCAGCGTAATAAACATAACAAAGCATCAAACAGCCTCTTCACGTTTACCCCTCCAAGTCAAAACTGGGATGCTACGCAAAAAAATCTCCAAAGTAGAACTAAGGACAGATATTGCACGATGTTTCTCGATGAGGGAGAGGACGCGAAAGAAGAGAGAGAGAGAGAGAGAGAGAGAGAGAGAGAGAGAGAGAGAGAGAGAGAAAGAGAGAGAGGGGAAATGACGACTCAAAGGGTGCTAATTGTCGACGAAATGGAGTCAAAGAGGAGGAGAAGATAAAAAACGGGGAAAAGATACAAGGGACAATGGACGAATAAATAAAACGAAAACACCAATAAGAGGGGGATTCTCTCATTTTAGCTCACTCGGCTCGCATGAATTATTCGCGATGATAAACTTCCCTTCCGTGGCTTTAATCTCGTTGCTCCCTTATGAGGGCTTAGAGATGGAGCAAGGGAAGCCTTGTTTGGTAGGGAAGCTCCTATAGCTTATATTATCTGACGTAGGAATACCTCGTGGAGCCGTAATATGAACCTAAATACCCGTAGAAAAAATTAATCACATTTTACGTATTCCTGTTAGAATGCAATATTGCAAACAGACTGGTTCATGAATTTGCAAAATTAGCGTCATAAAAAGGTCAATGATGATTTAACAAACAGATACATTTATCAAGAAGCGTTCTTACTATTGTACATTACACAAACACGCACATACACATATACACATACACATACACAAACTGAACAGTCTCCGTGAAAACATAAAATCATAAGCTTAATCAATTGTCAGAGATATGAAGATAAAAAAAATTTCCCATCATTAACTCTCTCTCTCTCTCTCTCTCTCTCTCTCTCTCTCTCTCTCTCTCTCTCTCTCTCTCTCTCTCTCAAGAAAATACTAAATTGAAATACTACCATCATTTGACCCATGTGGCGAGCAATCATGGACTGTCGGTGGAATATCGTCTGAAATGTCAAATACAACCCTTCTCTCTCTCTCTCTCTCTCTCTCTCTCTCTCTCTCTCTCTCTCTCTCTCTCTCTCTCTCTCTCTCTCTCTCTCTCTTCGTTAAAGAAAACACTAAATCGAAAATCAACCGTCATTTGACCCATGTGGTGAGCAATCCCTTTCACTCTCTCTCTCTCTCTCTCTCTCTCTCTCTCTCTCTCTCTCTCTCTCTCTCTCTCTCTCTCTCTCTTTTCCGTCTTGGCAGTCAAGATTAGTACTGATGTAGCGGTAATCCTTTTTGACTGAGGTTGCAAGCTCCACACCCTTCTTCGTCCAGGCTACTATCCACCACAGTCGACGAACTACTGGGTACATAACCCACTGCTTAAGCCACCAGATAAATACAACAAAATTAACTAAAAAGCAAAAGCTTCTGGATGTAAAAAACTAAGTTTACCTTCAAAATAAACTTTATTCGTGTCTAAATAATCGGTCTGACTCAAAAAAAAAGAGAGAGAGAACTTAGTTTGATGACAAACAACAGTTGTACAAATTATCGAGAAGCAGACATTTGAATCTTCAGCAAGTTCCCAGGAACGCACGCAGCAGTCTCTCTCTCTCTCTCTCTCTCTCTCTCTCTCTCTCTCTCTCTCTCTCTCTCTCTCTCTCTCTCTCTCTCTAAAAATACAACTGTACCTTCCTGTACTTTTTGAATTTCGGTTACACTGTCAGATATGCACGGTTTGTTACACTTGACGATTTCGAAACGTATTGGTCTTATCTGTACAGCAGTAACAAATATTTTTCAGACCGCGAACTGAAAGCTACGACTCTTTTTCCACCCAACATATCCTGAATAAACATCGAATCCTTGGCAAACCGAACCACCGTAAACCGAAAGTCAAATTTTTGCAAAATCGCAGAAGTGAATGTCGCTGGGATTTCGCTCGAAGGAAATACAAAATATTCAAATAAAAGATGTTCAGTGTTTGGAAGCTATCTGGCCATCGACACCAGAAAGCTTCGCAACTAAAGTGTGCATCTGTTTCCTTGAAGATCTTTTGTTCTGTGACCTTTTTGAAGCAAGACAAGGTTAACGAAAAGATTTAAACCGGCAGTGAGTGATACACAGGAAATAAAAGAGCGTCTACTGAATAAACCATGCTGCACTGAAAAATATATGAAGGACAAGGCTCAAGATAGCGAGGGGAAGGAGGGCTGATTCTCTCTCTCTCTCTCTCTCTCTCTCTCTCTCTCTCTCTCTCTCTCTCTCTCTCTCTCTCTCTCTCTCTCCTTGCATCCTCTCTTGTAACAATGAATCACTGACTATTGTAAAGCTTTCTGTTTGCAGAGATTTTTTTTTCCTCTCTTCGTTTGGCTGAGCGATTAACTTTGGGGTCTCTCTCTCTCTCTCTCTCTCTCTCTCTCTCTCTCTCTCTCCCCCCAATTACTTGAACTCCTTTTTCTTTCCCAATTTTATGCCCCTGCCTTTCTTGGAACTGTACCTATCATATTTTAGTTACATTTTCTAATTCTCTCCAACGCCCTTAAATCTTCCCAGATACACCATCCATTTCAAACCAGACCATTCCGACCTTCTGCTAACTTTTCCTTTGTTCTCCTTCTCCTGATATAGAGCAGAGAAAGAAAAGAAGAGACTGATTTTTATTAGTATCCCTATCTTCTCCATAGACGCCCGCTGCATTCATCCTAAATTCTACCACCACCACCATCATCATCATCTCTCTTTCTCTCTCTCTCTCTCTCTCTCTCTCTCTCCCTATCCACTTCTGCAACTCTTCTTTTTTTTTGCACCTATTTCCCTAGGCCTCTCAATTTCCCTTCCAGCCCTTCTTTCTCCCCCTTCCCTCCCCTCCTCCTCCTCATCCTTCCTCCCTCTCTCCAGCCCCCTCTCTTTCCCCCAGGTCCTATTATAGGATCCCAGCAGAGGAAGTTCCCCTAGGGGCATTTCTTTCCCCTCTGGACCCCTTCCCGGATCGTAATCGACAAGTCTGATTCAGCCCCTGCCTTTGCCGGGGAAGCCTTGAGTTGACCTGGTGTTTGAAACGAGAGTTATCTCGCAGGAACTAAATTCTGAACGCAGAATGAAACACAGAATGGACGTGGAATAAGTCTTAAGATATAACTACATATAGAATATGTGCAAAACATGTTTTTATACGTAATTACGTACAAAATCATCGTGAACTAAGTTTGAAATTTGATGAAACACAGAATGGACGCGCTAAGTCTTATGATATAACTACATACAGAATGTAAGATATAATTACATACAGATTATGTGTAAAACATGTTTTTAGACGTAATTACGTACAAAACAATCGTAAACTAAGTTTAGACATAATTACGTACAAAATCATCGTGAACTAAGTTTAGACATAGTTACGTACAAAATCATCGTGAACTAAGTTTAGACAGTTACGTCCAAAATAATCGTGAACTAAGTTTAGACATAATTACGTACAAAATCATCGTGAACGAAGTTTAGACATAGTTACGTCCAAAATAATCGTGAACTAAGTTTAGACATAATTACGTACAAAATCATCGTGAACTCAGTTTAGACATAATTACGTCCAAAATAATCGTGAACTAAGTTTAGACATAATTACGTACAAAATCATCGTGAACTAAGTTTAGACATAATTACGTACAAAATCATCGTGAACTAAGTTTTCGAATTGATAAAACACAGAATGGACGCGGAATAAGTCATGATATAGCTACATACAGAATATATATGAAAGAAGTTTTTATAAATAATTAGAGACAGAATTAATGTGAACTAATTTTTATACCTAATGAAATATACAGTAGAATGGACGTGAAAATAGTCCTAAGATATAACTACGTATACAGAATATATGTAAAATATGTTTTAGATTTAATTACGGACAGAATTATTGTGAACTAAGTTTTAAACTTAATGAAACACTGAATGAACATCCACCAAGTTTAAGCCTTGATTAAATTACGTACAGAATAATTGTGAACTAAGTTTTAAACTTGGAAGCTTGTTCGATAATCATTAAGTTTAAAACTTATATCAAAATCACTCTGTAAGTAATTTTAATTAAGTTTTAAACTTAATGAAGCACTGAATGAACATCGAACCAGTTTTAGACTGAATTAAATTACGTGCAGAATAATTGTGAACTAAGTTCTAAACTTAATGAGACAAACTTGATTACTTGCAGAATGAGAAAGGCAACGAACCCTTTGGAGAGATGTCCGAAGCACTAAATGAACTTCTGAGCAGCTGTATAAATGAAGCTCTAAAGATGACTTTGATAAGATGAATGAGTTAATGGCTTCATCCAACAGCCAAAGAAACTATAAAACCCACATCAGAAAATAAACTATTAATCCAGCTATTTCATTCTTGTAAGATAACGAATATAAGAACTAAGCATAAACGCATCATACCTTAGGCTATTTATGTTTGGAACATCAAGCTAAGTCACGAGATAAGGTCTTCACATACAGGAGGATGTCACAGAATGATGTCAAAAACGAATGAAGGAATCATCAGCGTGAGTCTTGAAACGAGTCAATAATTATGGCCTTTGAAGCATTGGTCGAACCACTGATACCACGATACCCCGGATTCTATAAAGCCTTTATTTAGTATTATTTTTTAGTTGATATGCTTTTATTCTGATTCGAATTGTAGTTTTTTCTTCGACTCTTTCACTACTCTATGAATTTCGAGTAAAAATAAAATGTATCTATCCATAAGTGAACACTGAGCCCCTAAGTCATTAAAAAGGCCTTCCAACCCCCCAAAAACATTAATAAAAGGAAAAAGTCGACAAAGGCGAAATAACAAGGTAAGACAAAGGAGAGAAGTGTAAACCAGACAAGAAATGGATACCTCCCCCCACCCCTCCCCCCCTAAAAAAACAGAATCCAGGTCCCACAAAAATGAAAGAAAGATAGAATGATAACAGGAAAGAAAGAGAGAGAGCTAGAAATGGAGAGAGAGAAAGAAAAAAAGAAGCAAGAAAGACAGAAAGGAAGAAAGAAAGCAAGAGAGAGAGAGAGAGAGAGAGAGAGAGAGAGAGAGAGAGAGAGAGAGAGAGAGAGATAAAGCTGAAAAGAGAGGAGAGAATTTAAAACCCTACATGAAAGGGAACGTATTCAATCAACAAAGCAATTCTATGAATCCAAAATTTGCAAAAAAAAAAAAAAAAAAAAAAATTGGAGGGCGAGTTGAGTGACCAGTTTAATGCTCTAATCTGATTTTTACATCAAGTTCTGTCATCT
>NC_089779.1:15697332-15714832 GCF_040412425.1 Macrobrachium rosenbergii
CTGCAAAAGAAAACTATTGTGCCGGCTTTGTCTTTCCGTCCGCGCTTTATTCTGTCTGCACTTTTTCTGTCCACCCTCAGATCTTAAAAACTACTGAGGCTAGAGGGCTGCAAATTGCTATGTTGATCATTCACCCTCCAGTCATCAAACATACCAAATTGCAGCCCTCAAGCCTCAGTAGTTTTTATTTTATTTAAGGTAGCCATAATCGTTCTTCTGGCAACGATATAGCATAGGCCACCACAGGGCCGTGGTTAAAGCTTCATGGGCAGCGGCTCATACAGCATTACACCGAGACTACCGAAAGATAGATCTGTTTTCGGTGGCCTTGATTTTACGCTGTAGCGGCTGTACAGAAAACTTCAGCGCATTTTTTTTTCTCTCTGACGGTAAATACCCGCAGCCGATATCACAGAGGCGAATCGTCATTGGCTACTCGTCTTGCTAAGCACCCACCATTGGTCACAATGACATCGACTGCCGATATTTACCGTCACCTCCAAAAGAACAAAAAACAGGCCATAGGTTCAATGGCGCATTGTCATAAAAATTGACAAAACACTACTTCTGCAACAACCATGAATTAGCAATCATATAAAATCTCTGATTTAAAACTGTAAATGAGTCAAGACTATATCATCCTGCTTAAAGATGCAGAACTTACTAAAATGAATAATTTGAACTGATAAAAAAACAGAAATGCCGTTTAGAAAACCCCCCTTATTATTATTATTATTATTATTATTTTTATTATTATTATTATTATTATTATTATTATTATTATTATTATTATTATTATTATTATTGAGAAGATGAACGCTACTTATATGGAACAAGCCCACAAAAGGGGCCACTGACTTGAAATTCAAGCTTCCGAAGAATATTAAGGTGTTCATTCGAAAGAAGTAACAGAAGGCAATGGGAAATTCAGAAAGAGGAGATCAGTTATTAGAAAAAACAGATAAATTAACAAATAAATAAAAATAAATAAATATCTAAGTAAATTATTAAAATACAAGGAGAATTATATTAGGGCAGTAATGCACTGCGTCTTCGCTTGAACTTCTGGAGTTCCAACATCACGACATCGATAGTTGTTATTACTGGGGTTATAACAACAAATCACACGAGACGAGACTCTTCTCTCCTACGCTGCATAAAAAAAACCTCCTTCAAACAACAAAGTCTCCCTCACAATTAACAAACAGATGAAGGATTAACAAGGAACCTTCTTCACACTGGAGAAGGACGGGCAACTTGCGGAGAGAGTTTTAGCATAAGCTAAACAACCAAAGACAACACGCATGTCGCCATTCACGAGAGTGATGGCGTAAGTAAAAATAAAATCTTTTAAAAATTCGAACGCGAATGAATGCGCTGAAGAAACAAGGGTGTATTCGTGTCCGTGTTGAGTGGATTAACCTTACACGGTAGAGTGCATGTAATATGATAGTGTATATGTAAGTGTGTATATATATATATGTGTATGTATATATAATACATATATATGTATATGTGTATGTGTATATATAATTATATATATACTATCTATCTATCTATATATATATATATATATATATATATATATATATATATATATATATATATATATATATTATATACATGTATATATATGAGTATATATATATTGTGTGTGCATTTATATGTATATAGATATATATAGATATAGATATATATATATATATATATATATATATATATATATATATATATATATATATACATACATACATATTACATACATATATATATATATATACATATATGTATGATTCTGACTCACCACGGGACCGAACCCCGGCGCCTTTCGAGTGAGGCCCAGGGCATTAGCAATTTGTGCCCGAACTGCTAACGCCCTGGACTCGAAAGACTGGGGTTCGGTCCCCGGTGAGTCAGAAATTTATTTCTTTGAAACACGTCGCCATGTGTTCATATATATATATATATATATATATATATATATATATATATATATATATATATATATATAAAACAGTCCTGCCTAAACATACAAATACTGTACCACACATTAAACTAAGACATCTCATTATAAACAAATTACATCTACGTACTAATGATGTTAGGCCGATTCTAACGCTCTAACTCAGCCGGGAATCAGGAATGAAAAACTGAAAATAGCCAGCGATGGAACAGGAGAGAAAGGAGAGGACCGCCACTCGCAATTGAGCAGGTTATAGAAAGCACTGACAGTAAAGCGAATGAAAAAAGCTTGAGAGTTGAAGGTAAGATAAACGAATACTTATTCAAGCGATCCCGAGGATAATACATCTCATATTTTACATCCAAAATGTGGTTATTTATGCGCGTAAATTGAACTGGAATTGGTATTTAGAATTTAGGCCAAAGGCCAAGCGCTGGGACCTATGAGGTCATTCAGTGCTGAAAGGGGAAACTGACAGCAAGAAGGTTTGAAAGGCGTAACAGGTGGAAAAAACCTGGCAGTAGCACCATGAAACAATTGTTAGAGAGGGTGGAAAGTCAGGTGGAAAAAAAAGAATATGAACGGAGGTACAGTCAAAGGAATGAAAGAGATTGCAGCTAGGGGCCGAAGGGACGCTGCAAAGAACCTTAAGTAACGTCCACTATGCAACATGTCAGTTGCACTGTCGGCACTACTACCCCCCTAAGGGGTTCGCGTGTACATGCAACTTGCACTTAACTGCTGGTGCACAAAGTTAAGTATATAACTTTGCTGAACAGGGAGAGAAAAGTAACCATATACACAAGGTAATGACCTCAATCACGTCAAACTTTCTACTAACTTTTGTGTTCCTTCTTTGTCTGGGAAAAGATATTCAATTACCCTTCTTCCTTTCCTCTTGGGCTCACAAACACACACACACACACACACAAACACACAGAGCTTCCTTCCTTCCTTCTTAAACACGCGCACAAACACACAAACTTTCATTTCCTTTTAAAAACATATGCAAACACAATAATAGACATTTTTCTTTCCCTTTAAAAACTCAATCCTCTGAACTTTCAGGTTAGATAACCCGCTTAATACTTTACTTCTTCGTTGATGAAATGGTTATCAGTCACCCTATATACAATACAATCGCTTCTCCCATCAACAAAGGATAACATCTATATACAATACAATCGCTTCTCCCATCAATAAGGCATAACATATATATACAATACAATCGCTTCTCCCATCATTAAGTGATAACATCTGCATACAATACAGTCACTTCTCCCAAATCGTTTCTCCCATCATAAGAGATAACATCTGTATACAATACAATCGCTTTTCCCATCAACAAAGGATAACATCTATATACAATACAATCGCTTCTCCCATCAATACCATGGCTTCTCCCATCAGTAGAGGATAACATCTATATACAATACAATTGCTTCTCCCATCAATAAGGGATAACATCTATATACAATACAATCACTTCTCCCTCCAGTAAATGATAACATCTACATACAATACAATCACTTCTCCCATCAATAAGGGATAGCATCTACATACAATATAATCGCTTCTCCCATCAGAAAGGAATAACATCTATGTACAATACAATCGCTTCTCCCGTCAATAGGGGATAACATCTATATACAATACAATCGCTTCTCCCATCAGTAAAAGATAACATCTACATACAATGCAATCGCTTCTCCCATCAATAAGGGATAACAATTTCTCATAAATTATCCAAGAAAAGATGAAAATAATTAGGAAAACATATCCT
The DNA here is from genome assembly GCF_040412425.1 of Macrobrachium rosenbergii. NCBI lineage: Eukaryota > Metazoa > Arthropoda > Malacostraca > Decapoda > Palaemonidae > Macrobrachium > Macrobrachium rosenbergii. The sequence goes on from NC_089779.1 coordinate 15,701,079, forward strand.
CACTTTTCTGGCAAAATGTCGAATATGCATTTTTTGTAATTATCTGCATCGACGGTGATTTTTGTCATTTACTTCCTGTTTCAGCTAAGTAACAAGTCTCTCTCTCTCTCTCTCTCTCTCTCTCTCTCTCTCTCTCTCTCTCTCTCTCTCTCTCCATATATCCTGGACGGTGAGAGAGACAGACTTGATAATTTGCTGAAACAAGAAATCAAAGATAAAAGCACCGTCGACGCAAATCATTCAAATATTGAAAAAAAGAAAATGCTTATTCGACACTTTGCCAAAAACGGTAAGATATACTCTTCAGTAGTTCCTCAATAACTTAATAGCAGTTCAGAGACGAAATAAATTCGTCTTGTCTCCTACTGAAAAAAGAAAAAAGAAGCAATTCGCGATCTTATTCAGATGCCACAACGGAGACGACAGGAAATTCTGAAATGCTCACAAATCACGACTGTGATCACAGTCATTTGAAGGCCATTGGCGCCGGAAATAAATATTTTGGCTTTGAATTACATCTAAAAATATATAACGTCCAATTTGCGAGCACTTCTATGGCAGCCAGCATGAAGTAGGACTTCATTTCTGTAATGACGCTTTCGTTTTCCTCGGGCTGTGCGACGCCACAAAAACGCAAGCAATTACATAACCGTGGCTTCGTCCGTGATGATGTAAGTTATACGTGTGTGCCTTTGTGTGCCTTTGTGTGCGCATGCGTTTGTATGTATGTGTGCGTGTGTTTGTGTGTGCGTGTGTATGTGTGTGTGTTTATCTGTTCACTTCGATCTCTTACATGACAATTCGAAGCTTCGTGGATTCAAAACTTTAAAGTCTCGTGAGACAAATGGGACACATTGAGAATACTGAAGCCTCATTCATTAAACAACGCGGCGCATGAGGATCTAAGAGAGAGAGAGAGAGAGAGAGAGAGAGATTCAGAGAGAGATATGATACACACACACACACACACACACACACACACACACACACTATATATATATATATATATATATATATATATATATATATATATATATATATATATATATATATATATATATATACACATACATATATATATAGTGTGTATATGTGTATATATACTGTATATATATACATACATACATATGTCTACCACATTCAAACCTAACCCCGTCAAAAGGACTAGCCAGAACGATATTATCGCAACAGACACCCAACCACATCAGGATACAAACGACAGTAACAGTAATATTCAGAGAACTCCCGAAATCCATCCTTCCTCAGCAAAGAATCCCAGAAGGTTACAAAAGAGATCCGGAAGACGTCGCCCACTATAGTGAGATAAACAAGAGGCGGCGGCAGGGAGAGAGTAACCGACACTAAAAGAGAGTAATGGAGGATGACAAAAGGGGCCGGGATTTATCAAAGGACGGAAGGAGCAGAATCTGAGAGAGAGAGAGAGAGAGAGAGAGAGAAACTGGCGTCACAATATCAAAGGCCATAGATAGTATGTTGTAAGAGAGAGAGAGAGAGAGAGAGAGAGAGAGAGAGAGAGAGAGTGCGTAACTGGCGTCACAACATCAAAGGTCACGGACGGCGAAGATATTATGTTGTAACAAAATCCCAGAGAGAGAGAGAGAGAGAGAGAGAGAGAGAGAGAGAGAGAGAGAGAGAGAGAGAGACTGGCGTCACAACATCAAAGGTCACAGACGACGGGAGACACAATGTTGTAGCAAAATCTGAGAGAGACAGAGAGAGAGAGAGAGAATGTGTGTGTGTGTGTGTGTGTGTGTAACTGGCGTCACAACATCAAAGGTCGCACACGGCGAAAGATACTATGTTGTAGCAAAATCCCACAGAGAGAGAGAGAGAGAGAGAGAGAGAGAGTTAAGAAGCACCCTGGCTTCAACAGACAGACGGCAAAAAAAAAAAAGTAGGTCTCCTCAAAATCAAAGTAGCGCTTTCAACCCACTGACCATAAATCTGCGATTCAATGAAAAACTCGATAACGATGCCAATATCACCCCCTCCCTCCCTCCCTCCCTGGTCTAAGAACGACCCTAACAACATTCACAGATAAATGAGCATTCCATTCGGAGAAGGGCCAAGTGTTATATTGTGTCTCTTGACCCTTTTTCCACTATACAGCTCCTTATCAAAAGGAACCCCCAACCCCTTTACTATTTTTTTGAGGCTAGAAACCTCTGTAACACTTGCAACCCTTGCAACCCCTACTTAGCGCACTGCAACCCTTTAGAACCTCGCAACCCCATCCTGTTGATTCTTTGCAGTCACCCTTCGGCGCTACAAAGCAACCTTTGGCGCCTGGTAGCTACTTGCCCTTAGCGCCTCTCAGCGCTAAGTGGAGGACTGTAACGGTTCGATCACATATTAAAATCGTCATCAGCTAACATTAAAGTCCCTCCTCCGCCCTTCCAACCCCCTCCCCCCCGCCTCAATCTTCCAGGGGACCCCATACAAATGGACGCCATTGACAATACCACGACCGCTGCCAGCAGCTGCCGCCTGTATTCAAAGGAGGCTTCGGGAGCCAGGTAAAGAGAGAGAGAGAGAGAGAGAGAGAGAATCCGGAGGACCTATTCTCCTTTCTATAGAGTCTTCAATTCCGGAGCCAGGTAAAGAGAGAGAGAGAGAGAGAATCCAGGAGTCCTATTCCTATTTCTATAGAGTCTTCAATTCCGGAGCCAGGTAAAGAGAGAGAGAGAGAGAGAGAGAGAATCCAGAGTCCTATTCTGTTTCTATAGTCTTCAGTTCTGGAGCTAGAGAGAGAGAGAGAGAGAGAGAGAGAGAGAATCCGGAGGACCTATTCTCCCTTCTATAGAGTCTTCAATTCCGGAGCCAGGTAAAGAGAGAGAGAGAGAGAGAGAGAGAGAGAGAGAGAGAGAGATCCGGAGGACCTATTCTCCTTTCTATAGAGTCTTCAATTCCGGAGCCAGGTAAAGAGAGAGAGAGAGAGAGAGAGAGAGAGAGAGAATCCAGGAGTCCTATTCCTATTTCTATAGAGTCTTCAATTCCGGAGCCAGGTAAAGAGAGAGAGAGAGAGAGAGAGAATCCAGGAGTCCTATTCCTATTTCTATAGTCTTCAGTTCTGGAGCTAGAGAGAGAGAGAGAGAGAGAGAGAGAGAGAGAGAATCCGGAGGACCTATTCTCCCTTCTATAGAGTCTTCAATTCCGGAGCCAGGTAAAAGAGAGAGAGAGAGAGAGAGAGAGAGAGAGAGAGAGAGAGAATCCGGAGGTCCTGCCTTCCCCTTTTGAGTCTTCAATTTACGATACATTTATGAGTGCTCTTTGCTGCGCCAGTGGATACAGGAGGGCGGTCGGCGGTCTAGCACCCTCTCTGCTACTGCTGAAAGTGCCGTTATTTATAGCTAAACCGAGAAAAAAAGAGAGAAAAAAATAGAGATTAAGAAACATGAACACTAAAGGAATGAAGTTTAACATTATGTCTAAAATTCAGTATGAGTCAACGACAATAGATTTTTAAATTATCTCTCTCTCTCTCTCTCTCTCTCTCTCTCTCTCTCTCTCTCTCTCTCTCTCTCTCTCTCTCTCTTTTAAAATTGCATTAAATCACAAAATCGAGTCACGAATGCATCTAAAAAAGTTATGCATTCCAAACCTCTCTCTCTCTCTCTCTCTCTCCCTCTCTCTCTTAAAATCACATTAAATCACAAAATCAGTTAATCGATTCATAAATGCACCTATAAAATTATGCATTCCAATCTCTCTCTCTCTCTCTCTCTCTCTCTCTCTCTCTCTCTCTCTCTCTCTCTCTCTCTCTCTAACACCACATTAAAACACAAAATCGAATCACGAATGCACCCTAAAAATTATGAATTCCAAAATCTCTCTCTCTCTCTCTCTCTCTCTCTCTCTCTCTCATACTGCACTCAGGTCAAACCTTCCCGTGTCAGATCCTAATCGCGACGCCAGCAAAGCTATCGACATAAACAATCGACATCATCACAACGGGTCCCAAGTCGCCTCATTTATAAGAAAGGAGGGTCGACAAAACCTTAATTATGCGAGGCAACAAAACCCACCTGACCAGGTAACTGTCGGCAGCATCAGATAAGTGGGCGTGGCCTGCTACTTGCCATCTCCCAGGGAGAGATAGTGAGCGCCATAAAAGCCGAAGAAATTCAGTAAGGCTCATTATGCTGACCGTTAAGCACAGTGCAATGGACCTTATAGATATACGTGAGGACTGGACGTCCGCCCCCTAGACACGCAGTTTAATTTACACGGGACGATTTGCATCTAGGGACATCTAGGGACACTTGCTGAAGCTTAACACGAGAAAAGGCTTGAAAGTGCAAAAGACTAAGTCCATCTGGAGTGACTTGTAGATTACAGATCTATAAAATTTAAGCGCAACAAGAAAATTCTAAATGTTAACTGGAATGAGTTTCTGCACCCACTTCTAGTCTAGGAAGCTGTGAAATGTCCATTGGAATATATATATATATATATATATATATATATATATATATATATATATATATATATATATATATATATAGAGAGAGAGAGAGAGAGAGAGAGAGAGAGAGAGAGAGAGAGAGAGAGAGAGAGAGAGAGAGAGAGAGAGAGAGTCATACTGACAAACACGACATTCAACAAATCTTTCCTCACTACCGTTCCTGACCAAGACAATCGAGATTAGCAACGCCAGTGCACCATCATTATTATTATTATTATTATTATTATTATTATTATTATTATTATTATTATTATTATTCCTTCCACTTTAAAGCTTGTGCTCGCGACTTTTGCTCCTCTTCGAAATAGAATTTCAGGTATTTCATCATACCATATATCTCATTTAATTCTCTGAGTAATTTTTGCTCACTTCGATTTTTTCATTTTTTTTTTTTTTATCTTTTATTACTGAAGCGTTATCTGTTCTCTCTCGCTTCCCTTGAATTACATTTTCCATTTTTATTTTCCATTTTTAATATTGTCTTCCTATCCACTCAACCCTTTCTGCATCTATTTTATTACTAAATCATTAACAAATCGAGAAATGGACTAAGCAGAGAAATTCTAAGCAGAGACATTCTAAGCAGAGGAATTCTAAGTAGAGCAAACCTAAGCGGAGGAATTCTAAGCAGGTAAATTCTAAGCAGAGGAATTCTAAGATGAGAAATTCTAAACAGAGAAATTTTAAGCAGAGGAATTCTAAGCAGAGGAATTCTAAGCAGATTAATTCTAAGCAGATAAATTTTAAGATGAGAAATTCTAAGCAGATAAATTCTAAGCAGAGAAATTTTAAGATGAGAAATTCTAAGCAGAGGAATTCTTAGCAGACAAATTCTAAGCAGATAAATTCTAAGCAGAGAAAATCTAAGAAGATGAATCCTAAGCAGAGGAATTCTAAGCAGAAAAATTGTAAGCAAAGAAATTCCTCAGTACAATTAACAAATTCTCTCATTTTTAGCTCGACCTTTTAAAAACAATTTTTATTAATTTCAAAATAATTCCTATACATTTTGGAGTAATTGAAAAAGATGAGAATAATTTCCTGTAAGCTCTGCAATAATTCCAAAATAATCAAAATAATTTCCTACACGTTTTAAAATAATTTAAGAAATGAGAAAAATTTCCTACACATTTTAGAATAATTCCCCAAAAAATAAAATTTCCTATACATTTTGGCAAAATTCCGAAAAAACTAAAACAATTTCCTGTGCATTTTGCAATAATTCCAAAAAAAAAAATATTGAGAATAATTTCCCATAAATTCTGCAATAATTCCAAAACAAATTAGAATAATTCCACTGCTGTTTTTTTTCGGACAGAAAGATAATAATAATTCCCATGCAGAAAACAGCAACTCCAATATTGCTGCTACCTTTGCAGACTGGATGTTCCGCTGAATATTCATATACCGTCTGGCATAAAATAATGTCGAAATTCCGAGTCCATATCATTTTTCGGGGTAATGATATAAAAACCCTTTTTTGCCGTTTAATATGAAATTCGACTCGGATCTGCCTGCATCTAAATGGGACCGTCCTAATCTTTCGTCCTTTTAAAATTCAGGTTCGTCAGAATTACTCGCCACGTTAATTTCTTCATCGGTACGATATCATGCCGTTCTTTTTTTATTTATTTATTTTTTTTTTTTTCGAGAGAGAGAGAGAGAGAGAGAGAGAGAGAGAGAGAGAGAGAGAGAGAGAGAGAGATTGATTGATTTTTGGTTACTAAAAATGGCGTCACAACATCTAGGTTACTGACGCCTTAATAAAATTAAATACGAAGCTAAAATAAGAATTGTAAAGGAGTTTTTATATAACAAATTTATAATAATAATAATATATATATATATATATATATATATATATATATATATATATATATATATATATATATATACATATATACATATAAAATCATATCTATAAATGCATTTACAGATATATATATATATATATATATATATAATCATATCTATAAATACATATACAGAGAGAGAGAGAGAAGAGTCGAGCCTTAAATCTCATCAATAGGAATCCATAATGTTCAATAAAGCGGAGCGTAAACTCAAATCAAAACCTTTACAAAAAAAATCACGATAAGGCTATATTTATATTCTCGTCAGTTCGAAACTTCAATGTTCAGCAATCGAAGCGTCAAATAAAAAAATAAGAAATGGTTCGCGGTATCATCAGTATCTACTTACATATAAAAAGATGGAAGAAAAATATATATAAATTCCATCCGACTTTCTCATAAAAAGCGAAATAACATCTCCATCACCACAGAAACTTGATCGCTCTTGACGAAACTCAACATGGAGACTGCTATAAGAATCCAATTTCATTTGGCGACATCAGAATCCACCTGAGCAAGTATATCCTCTCTTTTGACAGTCTAACAGAGATTTCTTTCCAGTATAAACGACCCCGTGGGGGTATAGAGTTCTCTGCGCATGGTACACTGTGGACATTACTAAAGGGTATTTGTTTCGTCCATTCGGCCCAAACTATACCCACTTTCTATCCTTTTACTTTATCTCCATTTCCTTTACTTTTCTTCAGTCTTGCTGTCCAGCCTCTCTAACTGCTTACTTCGTAGTGTAACTCCGGGGATTTTCTCTTAGTTCAACCTTTAGATCCTTATACTTTATTTCCTGTACCTTTCGCCAGTGTTGCTGTCCAGCCTCTCTAACTGCTGCTTCGTAGTGTAACTGCGGGGATTTTCTCCCAGTTCCACCTTTAGTTCCTCATACTTCATCTCCTGTATTACTGGATCTCTCTATCTAGCTGTCCAGCCTCTCCAACTCGCTCTTTTCACTGCCGCAAGCCGAATGGCCGAAAGTGCCTCAGTTCTCGGCTTGACGGCGTAAATTTCGTGAAATCAACCAAGAATGAATGAGCGGAAGAGGGACCAATTCTCATCTGTGGTTTCGTTACTTAGCAGACCTTTGAGTTGAAAATAGTAAATTCTGCCAGAATATCGTTTTGTGATAGTTCATCACTATCCGTTTTGGCATAGCTGCTTATACTCAGACTTCAAATTCATGGGTTGTATTTTAGCTCTGATCACTTTTTGTCAGTCTTCTGCTGTAGTTCAGGTTACAGAGCATGTTTTTGTAGTTTTGGTTTTATCGCTGAATATGCTATGGTTTCTCCATGGCTATAGTTCCCCGTGCTATGGTTTCTGTTGTCTAGTTTTGATTCCAAAGCCGAATCATTTTCTAATCGCAAGTCTTCGGTGCAAAATGAAAAACAATCTACTGTATAGTATAACCTTTTAAAAAGTTAACCTAGATTCCACACGCAATTTGTCTTTACGCCAGCATAGAACATCTATGTCATCGGAAAGATACATCATGGATTGTCTTTTTGGCTTAGTACTCTAACTAGTTCCGTAGCTGGATAGGAACTGATTGATTTCATGCATAGATTTCGCATCGATGCCGAATATATCATATTGATTATATTTTTGTAAGAGCAAGTGCATCAAACACATCACATTCCTTCATACTTGAAATCTCTTTCAACTTGCAAGTGCCTGGACATATTTTACACTACAATCAAATAAGCACCTAAACGCCTGATGAATTTCTTACCTTCCTTGACAAATATGTTTTCATTTTAGTATAAGGAAGTGAGGAAGTTTCTATAGAGAAAAAAAAATCCTTTCTGTAGCAACGCTCGGTGCAAACGTGAGATAAGTGGACAGAATGAACGATCATGAACAATACTCTGGAACCACTTATCAATTCTTCTCTAGTAACGAAAACAGGAATACAGCATTTGACAGCCTTAAGAAACAAGTAACTAATGCGCCGAAGTTTCTTCGGCGCAATCGAGTTTTCTGCGCAGCGTATAATGCTGTATGAAACTCTCAGCCACGGCCCGGTGGTGGCCTGTGTTGTTGGCACCTATAGCATTGCAAGACGCACGATCATGGCTAACTTTAACCTTAAATAAAATGAAAACTACTGAGGCTAGAGGGCTGCAATTTGGTGTGTTTGATGATTGGAAGGTGGATGATCAACATACCAATTTACAGCCCTCTAGCCTCAGTAGTTTTTAAGATCTGAGGACGGACAGACAAAGCCGGCACAATAGTTTTCTTTTACAGAAAGCTAAAAATCCTCGTCAGGATTTCTTACAGAATACTTCTGGGTATGCGCAGACGATTTCCAAGTACAACCTCCACGATGTGCCTTGACGTTTACACATCGAATGGCATGACAGGGCCGGAGGAAAGGGTGTGCACATCAATGAAGAGGGAGGGAGGGAGGGATAGAGAGAGAGAAAATGGAGGAGGAGGAGGAGGAGAGGGAGAGAAAGAAAGAAGGGAGGAATGGCGGGTGCGGGAGGGAAGGAGTGAGGGAGGGATAGAGAGACAAGGAGGAGGAGGAGGAGGAGGTAGAGGAGGAGACAGAGAATAGGGGGGTGAAAGAAAGAAGGTAGGGAGGGAGGAGGAGGAGGAGGAGGAGGTGAAGGAGGGAATTACAATCCATCACGGAATAATAACAATTCCGTTGTGTGCCAGCAAGGTCTCTGGATATGCTGAAACCGAACTTCAAAAGACCTTAAGAGCTCCACGATGAATGAGAGGTGTGCGTGCAAGCACCGCCCTCTCTCTCTCTCTCTCTCTCTCTCTCTCTCTCTCTCTCTCTCTCTCTCTAGCTAGCCAGCTTGTGCTTTGCGTGCTAGCGTCAACGAATTCATCAATACCAACCACACTTTGATGTCGAAATTTCGGCACCCGACTTAGATGACAGAGGAGAAAAATAAGAATAAAAAAAAAACGCCATTTTGCTTTCGTGCACATTCTGACGGAGGGACGGGATGGCGCCAGTGACTGTGGGTCAAGCAGGGACAAACAAACACAGGCACAGACATAAAATAGCGCCAGCTGTTTGAAGCAGCTGCGGCTGAACGTTTGAGAGATCGAGTGGCAAAATGAAAGAAAACTCGAATTAGGATAAAAAATAAAAAGTAACCAGTAGCATCGTGGGCGATGAGGTCATCTGCCCAAGTCGAACTGAAAAAAGCCTTCGTCAGCTGATCCAACCCAGGCAAGAATCATGATTACGACAGCCACCGGGATTAACGGAGGAGCGTCGATACGCCCATCAAAGAAGACGCCCGCAAGCATACACCGTCAGGGGGACGCGAGAGCGTCTAAAAACGACGTCGCCCAGCCGAGGCGAAGAGATCATTTGACGTAGAAGAAGAAGACGCCCGCAAACAAGCACCGTCAGGAGGACGCAAGGGCGTCTAAAAACGACGTCTCCCGGCCAATGCAAAGAGATCATTTGACGTACAAGACGTCAAAATAAAAGCAACAGGAGCAATCTGAAATGGAAACTAATTCGACAGATCCTGACATGGGATTTGAACGATCTTTCTTTTTATTTTTTTTATTGGAGAAAGTTGGTTCAAGACGCAATCGACGAACTTGGACGCCATCCTCAGAGCAAAATAGGTCGGATTCACTCCACCGATTCACATGAAGCTGTTGGTAAGTTGAGAGAGAGAGAGAGAGAGAGAGAGAGAGAGAGAGAGAGATATCAGTTAGTGCGTATATCACAAAGAGAGAGAGAGAGAGAGAGAGAGAGAGAGAGAGAGAGAGAGAGAGAGAGATTACAGTTAGTGCGTATATCACAAAAGAGAGAGAGAGAGAGAGATTACAGTTAGTGCGTATATCACAAAAGAGAGAGAGAGAGTGAGAGAGAGTGTGTGTGTGTGTCAAACAGATATTTCAGTTACTGCGTTGATCAGAGAGAGAGAGAGAGAGAGAGAGAGAGAGAGAGAGAGTCAAACAGATATTACAGTTACCGCGTTGATCAGAAGAGAGAGAGAGAGAGAGAGAGAGAGAGAGAGAGAGAGAGAGAGAGAGAGAGAGAGAGGGAGAGAGAGAGAGAAGGAATCGATAGGAGCAAACGAGTGTATATATTTTTACGCGACTCCTTATTACGACACACCTGTCATCAGCAAAATTGTCACAATTACTCCCTCCCTCGTATACGCTTTATCGAGGAGGAGGTAAAAAGAAATGTTTTCGGAAGTGATACGCACAAAATTACGCCAGCCAGTGAGAAGAGCGTATAAAGTAGAAATTGCGAACTAGGCGAACTCGTCATGAAATACTGCCGCTAAAATGGAAGACTGCAGTGTCTGCTAAAATACAAAACTGAGAAAAATGTTATAGATACTCCCTTGCCTTACTACTGATTTTGCAGATACTGCAAATGGGACCCCCTAAATAAAGCATTGAAGAATCATTCTGAAACGGCAGTAACTTGTGTATTTAGCGTTTCACGAGGCCAGTATTTGGCATACCTCAATTTCGAAAATTTTGCAGTTTTTCATTTTAAGGTAACAGAAGCAAGAGTTGGCGGGTGGGGGGGAGTTCCTTCATAGATATTTTAATATATTTATAGTCCTTGAGATTCTCGCAAAAGTCAAGCATTTACATGAACGGAAAGGCGAAAATTTCTCTAAGCTATTAACCTGATAGATAGCTAGATAGATAGATAGATAGATAGATAGATAGATAGATAGATAGATAGACAAGCAGACAGACAAACAGATAGATAGACAGACAGATAGACAGACAGAAACAGATAAATTGATTAAGTATATAAATAGGGCCTCACTAACAATGGTTATTGGCTTTGTAAATAAATAACTTGGGACATTCAGCTAAACTTAATCTAATAGATTGGTTATTTAAATCAGCGTCTCTTTGGAGAGAAGTTATTTAGGAAAAATTCAGTCAAATCCATATATAAGTCAATATAAATTATACTTTGTTGTTTAGGAAAAATTCACTCAAATCCATATATAATTCAAAACATACTTTCAGGACTTACACAGGCGATACTATTTATAACAGGTAAAAAATGCGCCGAAGTTTCTTCCGCGCAATCGAGTTTTCTGTACAGCGTATAATCAAGGGCACCGAAAATAGATCTATCTTTCGGTGGTCTCGGTATAATGCTGTGTGAGCCGCGATCCATGAAACTTTAACCACGGCCCGGTTGGTGACCTATCTTATATGGTTTCCAGAAGCACAATTATGGCTAACTTTAACCTTAAATAAAATAAAAATTACTGAGGCTAGAGGGCTGCAATTTGGTATGTCTGATGATTGGAGGGTGGATGATCAACATAACAATTTGCAGCCCTCTAGCCTCAGCAGTTTTTAAGATCTGAGGGCGGACAGAAAAAGCACGGACAGAACAAGTGCGGACGGACAGACAAAGCCGGCACAATAGTTTTCTTTTACAGAAAACTAAAAACTAATACATTTGGTAAAAACTGACTCCAAAGGAACCCTGATTTTCACGCATCTTACAACAACCCTGAAGAAGTTGTCGGTAGAATCAAGAACAAAGTAATTATCGATGCGTCAGTAACAAATGCAAAGTCACGAGGCTTGACAGTAACTCATCCAGCCATTGATTACAGACAGAGTACTTTGACACCGCTATACAATGTTTTTTTTTTTTTTTTTTTTTTTAACATGAATGCGGGGGAAGGGGAGGAGAGGGGGGTGATGTTCAGTGGGGATGTTCACTTGAACAAAGAGAAAAAAGTTGCAAAGACTACAAGAAATCTTTTCTCTCTATTGGTGTAATCAGAAGTACTTAAAGATTAGGTAAGAACGGTGAAATGTTGAATGAAAATATAGCGGATGTTTACCCTGAATGTCATCAGTAATACAAGGGATTCAGTTAATCCATTTACTTACTAACATATTAAAATGGGAAAAGAAAAACTAATACTGATTGATAATGGCAACAGCTTGACTAATATTTAGGGTACAACAAAAGCAGCAACGACAGTATTATAATCAATCGGAAAAATAAAAGGAAAAAGGAAAACTAACACTTATTGGAAATGGCAACAGTATACCTACTATTATATTAATGATACAACATAAACAACAATAAAATTCTAAACAACTACTAAGATACAAAACAAAAAGCAGCAACGACAATATTATGATAAATCTAACAAAAAACACAAGTATTTATAAAAAGCTGGACACTAATACAAGGAAGATGCCCACAATACAACTTGCATACAAGACTCAAAAATACCTGTCTCTCTCTCCCTCTCTCATTCCTCTCTCTCTCTCTCTCTCTCTCTCTCTCTCATCCTCCTTTCTCTCTCTATCTCTCTCTCTCTCTCTCTCTATCATCCTCCTTTCTCTCTCTCTCTCTTTCTCTCTCTCTCTCATTCCTCCTCTCTCTTTCTCTCTCTCTCATTCCTCCTCTCTCTCTCTCTCTCTCTCTCTCTCTCTCTCTCTCTCTCTCTCTCTCTCTCTCTCTCTCTGTCATTCCTCCTTTCTCACTCATTCGTCCTTTCTCTCTCTCTCTCTCTCTCTCTCTCTCTCTCTCTCTCTCTCTCTCTCTCCATTTGTCCTTTCTCTCTCTCTCTCTCTCTCTCATTCCTCCTTTCTCTCTCTCTCTCTCTCTCTCTCTCTCTCTCTCTCTCTCTCTCCACCCTCCTGCATGCGTGCATTCATGCACAGTCATTCCCTCCCCGCAAAGACACGGACTCGTGCATGCCATCGCTGTCTATGCACACGTATGCACTTCCCTCGCACCCGGTCCATAATCCCCGAAAACGCCAAATGTACATCTTCCATCATGTAGAAGGGGAACTCGATTCCCCTCTCTCTCTCTCTCTCTCTCTCTCTCTCTCTCTCTCTCTCTCTCTCTCTCTCTCTCTCTCTCTCTCTTACGGCCTGCGATTACATTCCCATTCCCTAGACCATGGTGGGCGGATACGCTCCTCTTCCCCTCCTCTAAAATACCGCATTCCTCATTTGTGAGTTTTCTCTCTCTCTCTCTCTCTCTCTCTCTCTCTCTCTCTCTCTCTCTCTCTCTCTCATTCCTCCTTTCTCTTTCTCTGTCTCTCTCGTTCCTCCTTTCTCTCTTTCTCTCTCATTTCTCCTTTCTCTCTTTCTTTATCATTTCTCCTTTCTCTCTTTATCATTCCTCCTCTCTCTCTCTCTCTCTCTCTCTCTCTCTCTCTCTCTCTCTCTCTCTCTCTCTCTCATTCCTCCTTTCTCTCTCTCTCTCTCATTCCTCCTTTCCCTCTCTCTCTCTCTCTCTCATTCCTCCTTTCTCTCTTTCTCTCTCATTTCTCTTTTCTCTCTTTCTTTATCATTCCTCCTTTCTCTCTCTCTCTCTCTCTCTCTCTCTCTCTCTCTCATTCCTCCTTTCCCTCTCTCTCTCTCTCATTCCTCCTTTCTCTCTTTCTCTCTCATTT
>NC_089779.1:15719832-15739832 GCF_040412425.1 Macrobrachium rosenbergii
TTGTTAAGCCAAATTCTCATGTTAAACATCAAAGTGGATGCTAACAAGGTGTACAACAGAAATTCAAATTTGAGCTTACCTTACAAAGAGAAATGATTACCTTTGTTTTACCTTTGCTAATGCTAAATTCTCATCTTAAACTTCAAAATGGATGGAAACCAAAAGGTTATCCAGCTTACGAGAGAAAGTCAAATGCTGTGGTATAAGAGATTCCAATATGCCAACGCTGAATAAAATATGAATCCGGGAGTGAAGAAACTTCGAATGTAACAACACAATTAAGAATTTAAACTTCCTGTAAATCCAAGTTCACACACTAAAGATTATCGAAACTCTCTCTCTCTCTCTCTCTCTCTCTCTCTCTCTCTCTCTCTCTCTCTCTCTCTCTCTCTCTCTCTCTTCAGATGTAACAACCCAATTAAAAATTTTAACTTCCTATTATCTAAGTTCACACATTAAAGATTATCCACTCTCTCTCTCTCTCTCTCTCTCTCTCTCTCTCTCTCTCTCTCTCTCTCTCACACACACACACACACACACACACACGCCTTTTTGGTTTAATTTGATTTTTAAAATACCTATATTGTAAATCCAAGCAATGGGACACTTTCGGCCATTCAGCACTCCATACAGGTAAAAGAGGGGGTTGGAGAGGTTGGACAGCACAAAAAGAGATCAAGGAAATAAAGGAGATGAAGTACAAGGTTTTAAGAACAAATAGTTGGAGAGGTTGAACAGAAAAACTGAGAACAAGTCAGCAACAATAAGTACAGAATGAAACTTTGGCAAATGTTGGATAATCATATAAAGAACTGGTTACAATTAGCAATAAATCTTTTACTTGTATTCAACCTGTTTCCTATATGTATGTGATAAGTTTTCGCCGTATGTTTAAGACATGTTCTTCTGCCGTGTGGGACGCGCCCTAAGAAGTGAAGCAGACAAAAAACACAGGCAAAAAAAAAACACGGTTCTCAGCTTCTGACGGTAAACTTCCGTAACCTGGAGAAAAAAAAAGGCCGTAATATTTAAAGATGTTTTTGGCATAACCTAATCTACGGCCCATTTCTGGCACTGGGTGTTCTGTTGACATACCAAGTGTACTAACACCACCTGTCTCCGGCGTTGAGGGGTTGGTATGAGAGCAGACGTGTGTTCTACGAATACACGGGAATATATTTGAAAAATAACGCATAACGTTATTTTTAAGATAAAGTATGTCTAGCGTTACCTTCAAGATAAAGAACATATGGAGTTACCTTTAGGACAAAGTACATAGGCTATAGCGTTGCCTATAAGATAAAGTATCTATAGCGTTGCCTTTAAGATAGCGTTGCCTTTAAGATAAAGTATCTATAGCGTTGCCTTTAAGACAAAGTACATATGGCGTTACCTTTTAGATAAGATACATAATCCGTTACCATTAAGGTAAGGTACCTATAGCGGTACCTTTAAGATAAAGTACATAGCGCTGCCTTTAAGATAAAGTACATATAGTTTTACCTTTAAGATAAAGTACATATAGCGCTACCTTTAAGATAAAGTACAAATAGTGTTACCTTCAAGATAAAGTACATATAGCTACCTTTAAGATAAAGTACAAATAGCGTTACCTTCAAGATAAAGTACATATAGCGTTACCTTTAAGATAAAGTACATATAGCGATAAAGTACAAATAGAGTTTGTTTCCATTACGTCCAATACATTCAATACGGCACCACTGCAAAAAAAAAATATATATATACACAATTAACATAACAACTGCGTCATTCCGACGTTTGCCATTATGATCAGTCCAACACTGCAAACAATAATAAACAATTCCCGTACGCTTGCAAATAAAGCACACAAAACAAAGACGCAGCGACGATAATCATGCAGCGTAATTTGTGCCGGGGAGACGAAGCAATCGTCCACACTCACACGTGTCCACCTTTCCACAGCCATTATCGAACATTATCATTAATTTGCGAAAGGAGGAAAGGCAGTATAAATATGACTGCCAATTGATTGTATAAAGGGGGCGAACCCTCACTGATACTAAATGTAATCTCGATACGATGAAACTCGTCGGGAAGATGTAGAGTGGCTGTGTAACGGTGAGAGTTTAGAAGGGACCTCGAAGTCAGATTTTATTTAGCTTGATAGAATGGTGAACACGACGCACGAAATTGTTTGAAGTAGTGGACTTCTGGTTGAATTTGCGGCGACAGGTACCGCAAATCGTCTTGGGAAAACGGGTCCCTAAACTTTACACAAAGTTAATTCTTCGGCAGTCAAAAAGGGCTTTCGCCCAATGTAAAAATAATTGCCAAAGTTCCCGCTTTCCTCCGCACTTCGAGAATACTGAAATGATCGGAAGTATTTTTCTTTCTGTTTCTTAATTTTAAGTATCGAATCTATCGGATGAGTTCTTCTTCTGTACCTCTATAATAACAAATTAGTAGGTTTTTCTTAATCTTTACCAGTTATGGACGAAAAATAAATTTTTTTTCTATCAGTCTATCAGTCTGTTTTTATTTTCTCTATACTTCAAGAATAAAATAAAGAATTATCATGATTTGCACTATTAATACATCAAAACGATCTATAAGAACAGCACCCATGAACTCCTCCTCAATCGCAACGGATGTGTTGACTCTCTCTCTCTCTCTCTCTCTCTCTCTCTCTCTCTCTCTCTCTCTCTCTCTCCCCTCCACTTTGGTAACACCCCTCGTTCCTTCCTTACCCAGCACCCTATTCTACCCATTTTCCTTTTCCCTTTCTTTTCTCACCCTTGCTCCTCCGCTCTCTCTCTCTCTCTCTCTCTCTCTCTCTCTCTCTCTCTCTCTCTCTCTCTCTCTCCTCCTCGCCCGACTATTAATAGCGGCTCATCTTCTCGTCCCTCCTTCACGTCTCTTTCCTCTCTTCCTCATCCCATTCTGAGGCAATTAAGGTCTCTCTCTCTCTCTCTCTCTCTCTCTCTCTCTCTCTCTCTCTCTCTCTCTCTCTCTCTTTTATAACCTTATTCATACCATCAAACGTTGTAATATAATTTTATTCATCAAATCCTTCCCAAAACTTGGGTTTAATTTGGTGAGGCGTGGTACCACTAAGATACGTTCAAACACACACACACACAGATACACACACACACACACAAACACACGCCAATCCTTCGCTTCCTTTTGGGGAAGATGGTGAACACATTCAGTCCAAATTTTCTCTTCCGGACTTCCGAACACTTTACTTTATATTCGCCTCATTCTACAATCAAACTATCTAATTTAATTTGCATAAATTCTACGCCCCCCCCCCCAGTTTGACAACTTCAGTCTTCTTTTCAAAAGCAGGTCTGTCACTTCCTATTGTAAGTTTCCTTCTTTATTTTCATCTAATTTCTTTTAGATTTTCCTATTTCTTTTTTCTTGAAAGTTTTTCTTCGCCTCACCAGCTAAAGGTCCCAGATTAGATTCCTTAACAAGCAGGACCTCTGTAGGAAAGATCTGTCAAATCCCAAATCGTATTTTCTGACGAAATCAGTGAAAATCTTCTGACGTACGCAGTGAAGATCTTTTGATGTAAGCAGTGAAAATCTCATGACGAAATCAGTGAAAATCTTCTGCCGTAAGCAGAGAAAATCTCCTGACGTAACTGTGAAAATCTTCTGTCATTAAGCCATTAGGAAAGGTTTTCTCTATTTCACTAAGCCGGAGGGGAGGTTTTTTCCGTCATTAAGCCACTGGGGAAGGTTTTCTCTATTTCACTAAGCCGGAGGTTAGGTTTTTTTCTGTCATTAAGCCATTGGGGAAGGTTTTCTCTATTTCAATAAGCCGGAGGTTAGGTTTTTTCTGTCATTAAGCCATTGGGGAAGGTTTTCTCTATTTCACTAAGCCGGAGGTTAGGTTTTTTCTGTCATTAAGCCATTGGGGAAGGTTTTCTCTATATTTCACTAAGCCGGAGGGAAGGTTTTTTCTGTCATTAAGCCATTGGGGAAGGTTTTCTCTATTTCACTAAGCCGGAGGTTAGGTTTTTTCTGTCATTAAGCCATTGGGGAAGGTTTTCTCTATTTCACTAAGCCGGAGGGACGGTTTTTTTCTGTCCTTAAGCTGTTGGGGAAGGTTTTCTCGGTTTCACCATGCCGGTGTGAAGGTTTTTTTTTAATAAGCCGTTTGGGAAGGTTTTTTCTGTTACACCGCGTTGTTGAGGAAGGTTTTTTTTTTTTTTTTGTCATTAAGTCGCTGCTGAGATATTCTTAATGTCATGAAGACGCTGGGAGGTTTTTTCTGTCATTAAGCTGTGCTGAGTTTTTCTTTGTTATTAAGCCACTGGGGAAGGTTTTCTCCGTCATTAGGCAGTTGCAGGTTTTTTTCATACCATTATCTTTAAAAAAAACTTATCGGAATCAATTATATTGCCCCCTACACAAGCAGTTACCGAGACAGATACTGCCCATTACAATTCGTAACAAAGTCATATAATATTTGACGTATTATAATTATCCATCTCTCTCTCTCCAGCTTCCTCTCACTCGTTCCCCTTCGTCGGTTCCCCGTCATTTCCCAAAAGATTTATCAACAGTAAACATATGTCCTCTTCTGTGTTGCCAAACCATACAATTCATACATAATCAACAGTACAAAGCTCCCCCGTAATCGTCGCCAAACTGCTGCGCTTAACTGCAAATGGATAAATCACCTGGAAACGGATAAATGTTCCCCCACTCTGTTCCGATACAACAATCTCCTTGCGGATAATGAATTGCTCGAACCCACGAACAGGGAACGAGGAAATTACAACGGGGGGATGGGACTCGTCTAGGAAATGCTTCCCCAAGCTTCCCCAAATCCCGGGGAGGTAGATAAAACCGAGGTACAAGTCTGTGGAACCCACCCCCAAAATCCTTCTTGATTCCCTCAAATGGCTGTCGCCAGCTCACGTTTTCCGACGGTGCAAACATGACGACCATATAAATTATTTTGGACAGAAACATCATCATTAATCTCCTGATACAAGTAACGGATGTGACTCAGGACAAATTTCTTTTAATTCAGCGGACTATCTACACTTAATTTAATTCAGATTTACTTAGAAATTATATTTCACGTGCATGTGATTCATATTTGTCTTGTACTTTAATTTCTGTATTCCGTTGTATTCAGTTCCTGTAACCAATTCCATTACTTTCCAAATATTCAATTTTCATTTGTCACTTGTGATTCATTTTTGTCTTTTGTAATTTCCGTATTCAGTTGTAGTCTATTTTTGTCAATAATTTCATCACTTTACAAATATCCAATTCCTGTTACTGATTTCATCACTATACAAGTATCCAGTTTCCAGCTGCCACTGTGATTCATTTCTGTCTTCTGTAATTTCTGTATTCCAATTTATTCAATTTCTGTAACTGATTTCATAACTTTACAAATATTTAATTTCCATCTGACACGACAGCAAAACTACTGTCCACTTTCGGTCATTTCTTCATCATCCACCTCCTACTCTTTTATCAATGGCTAGTCCAGTTCCCCTTCCCTCCTCCGCCTTATCCACAATCACTTTATCACTTTGTATTGCTCTTCTCTCTCTCTCTCTCTCTCTCTCTCTCTCTCTCTCTCTCTCTCTCTCTCTCTGGTTCTGGTCACATGCCCTCCTCTTCCTCTCCCTTATTCACAATCACTTAATCACTTTGTATTGCTCTTCTCTCTCTCTCTCTTTCTCTCTCTCTCTCTCTCTCTCTCTCTCTCTCTCTCTCTCTCTCTCTCTCTCTCTCTCTCTCTCTCTCTCTCCCCTGGGGGCTCCGTGATTGCCTCCTCTACCATTTACACAGATGATCATGAAACTTCTCCTTGATGGGGAATCTTGTATTATCAGATCACATGACCCCGACCAATAACATCGTCCCAGATAATACGAGAGACCTCGGCTGGAGCCTTCCTCTCCAAAGGCCCTCCCCGACCGCCCACGTCCCCTAAATATCCGTACCCCATCTCTCTCTCTCTCTCTCTCTCTCTCTCTCTCTCTCTCTCTCTCTCTCTCTCTCTCTCTCATTTCTTCCCGACCTTAACGGTCAAAGGAGAGAAAATTTTTGAAACACAAATGTATTGGTCATGAAGACAACTCTCTCTCTCTCTCTCTCTCTCTCTCTCTCTCTCTCTCTCTCTCTCTCTCTCTCTCTCTCATTTCTTCCCGACCTTAACAGTCAAATGGGAGAAAATTGTTGAAAAACAAATGTGTAGGTCATGAAGACAACTCTCTCTCTCTCTCTCTCTCTCTCTCTCTCTCTCTCTCTCTCTCTCTGTGTGTGGCCTTAACGACGGCTAAATGGGAAGATTTTGTTGAAAAACAAAGGTAGTTGCTTATGACGATCTCTCTCTCTCTCTCTCTCTCTCTCTCTCTCTCTCTCTCTCTCTCTCTCTCTCTCTCTCTCTCATTTCTTCCCGACCTTAACGGTCAAATGGGAGAAAACTGTCGAAAAACAAATGTATTGATTCTCTATCTCTCTCTCTCTCTGGGTCTTCCTTGGGTCCTCTACGATTAAAACTGAGAAAATTGCGGAAAAACAAACCCTTCCAGGTGTCGGGGGATGGCCACGAAGAATAGAAATAACGCTAATTTTCATCAAAACTTAAAAACAATTACTTTGGAAAGGAAAATATTGTAGGCTTAACTTGCGGTCAGTTTCCACAGAACATGAGACGATAAGAAAGCTGTATATTGGAATGGAACTTAGAATTTAGGCCAAGGACCAAGCGCTGGGACCTATGAGGTCATTCAGCGCTGAAACAGAAACTGACAGTAAGAAGGTTTGACAGGTGCAACAGGAGGAAAACCTCACAGTTGCACTATGAATCAATTGTTAGGAGACGGTTGAGGAATGGAAGATGGAAGAAAGAGTATATGAACGGAGGTACAGTAAAAAGAATGAAAGGGGTTGCAGCGGAAATTAATTAATGTTATGACCAAAAATAAAAACCCCATGTTTCTTCAACTAAAATAGATAAGAATTTAAAATGAATAGATATATTCTTGACAAAATTGTCCTTCTCAATACACCATTCTCAGATTCTCTCACCGCTTCTGAAAATCGTATCTTTAAAACCAAGCTATTTCATTCATGAGAGAGAGAGAGAGAGAGAGAGAGAGAGAGAGGTGGACTCTGTAATAATTATGCACATCAAAGAAACTTACTTTATCAAAATGTTTTGTTTCCCGGATAACTTTCAAAAATCACCAACGCCAGCAAAGGAAAGACTCTTGCATTAGCCTTATTCTCCATACACACTTAAACCATACTTAAGAACAAACAAACAAACAAATAAATATCTAAAAACATCCCCCAACATTTAGATTTTGATCTTTATATCTTACCTGTCATATCGTTACCTCCTCTTAAATGCTTAATCCTATTTGATCCCATTCAAATTCCGGAATCCGGTATCGTATTCGGTTAACCGGTGCTATGTCCAGTAGGCCGATATTGGAAGAAAATTGGCGCTCTGTAAGACATACAGTAGGTAAAGACATGTTGATCATGCTTGCGTCTTTTAGAGATCAGTCGTCACTTTGAGTAAGACTGCATTATTGGAAGACTGTCACTTTGAGAAAGACTGCATGATTGGAAGACTGCCACTGAGAGAGACTGCGTGGTTGGAAGACTGTCACTTTGAGAAAGACTGCGTGATTGGAAGACTGCCACTTTGAGAGAGACTGCGTGGATGGAAGACTGTCACTTTGAGAAAGACTGCGTGGTTGGAAGACTGTCACTTTGAGAAAGACTGCGTGATTGGAAGACTGGCATTTTAAGAAAGACTGCGTGATTGGAAGACCGTCACTTTGAGAAAGACTGCGTGATTGGAAGACTGTCACTTTGAAAAAGACTGCATGATTGGAAGACTTGTCTTCCATTTTCTGACGTAAAACCAAGCCGGCACAAACGTCCCAGGTCCTCAGTGCCAAATATTATTAGCGTCAAAACACTGACTGACCTCGTTCTATAAACCGGACCAACACCGACCATTAATGCCATTAGCACTAATCCTAATGAACACTGACGAACATCGGTGGAACGTCATGAACCATCAGTACCAGGCTAATAACGTACACACTTACACACTTGCACACACTTACACACACACATACACACTTCTACTTACCCGCGTTCCATTTAAAATCAGAAGCCGTGAAACACGATTACCACAGGGTACGGAAGCTCTCCTTTTTTTACCCTGACGACGCCAGATCTGGAACCGCCATCTATTGGCTGGTCAGGGAGAGAGAGAGAGAGAGAGAGAGAGAGAGAGAGAGAGAGAGAGAGAGAGAGAGAGAGAGACAACTTCCACTCCACCGCCCTCACTGTTGACGCTGTTCCCACGTGACGGGTTTTCGGGTTTGAAATCGAAAATTTCCGAGTGAGATGTTTCATTTAGTAGCAAAGCGGAAAGTTGAAAAACTCTGGGGAGCAACTGGTCTTACTTTCGCTTGCTTGCCTGTGTGTGTGCGTGTGCGTGTGCGTGTGTGTGTGTGTGCGTGTGTGTTAACTATCATCCAACGACAATAATAAAAAGTACAGTAACAAAAAAAAATTACAATAACGGCATTAACGAAGCCTCGTCAAGCATTAATAGAATCCAAATTCGACGAAAATGAAATAATAGCTTAACTCAGGTATCAAAACCACCTGTAACTCACTCTGATGATTTGCATGAAAACGCATCAGCTAACAATAAAATTAATCAAATGAATATTTCACAATCGGGAACTGGCTCCAACGCTTCAGTTCTTAGCAAACGTGAAGGTTCAGCATTTTATATCTTCAATTCATCTCCAGTGGACAAAGTCACTGAGGCGACACAACTTCCAATTAGCCCACTGACGAAATCTAGTAGACCTTCAAAGCTAACTTGTATGAAATTTTCCTTAAATTCTCCTGGGGTGATTTGAATCTCGGACGGACGTAAATAGACAACAAATGAAAAACCTTCATAGCCCTTTAATAACTGACAAATGAAATAACTGATTCGTCAACTGACATTCTGCTTCTTCAAAGTCAAATTTTTGCTAACTATATCTGTCCCTTATACAGAGCGGGAAATTCAGAAGAAGAACCAAGATATACGAAAGCCTTTGCATTCAAAAATCGCCAATGTAACCACTTGAATTAGTTGAGAGAGAGAGAGAGAGAGAGAGAGAGAGAGAGAGAGAGAGAGGGGGTTGCAGCTAGGGGTCGAAGGGACGCCGCAAAGAACCTAAGTGATACCTACAGCACGGTTCCGTAGGGCAATATCAAGAGAACGATGGGGAATGTGTACGGCACATTTCTAAGGACCAAAGAACAGTAACTGCACATCATAAGCGACGCTGATTACAGCCCGATCTCATCGCCCGGCGAACGCCGAGAAACACCTCGGAAAGGAGATAAGGACGAGATACGATGCAGAAGTACAACCACAAAGGAACGGGCAGCCAGCAGTAAAATTGGAATTAACGAGCAACCTAGGCGCGATGCAGACATGCATTTATCGCTTTATCAACGCCTGCCTTTCTTTCTCTCTCTCTCTCTCTCTCTCTCTCTCTCTCTCTCTCTCTCTCTCTCTCTCTCTCTCTCAAGTCAGAAATAGAAAACTCTAAAGTAAGAATTAGAACTCGTTCTCTCTCTCTTTCTCTCTCTCTCTCTCCAATAAGAAATAGAGCTCTCTCTCTCTCTCTCTCTCTCTCTCTCTCTCTCTCTCTCTCTCTCTCTCTCTCTCTCTCAAGTAAGAATTAGTACTCGTTCTCTCTCTCTCTCTCTCTCTCTCTCTCTCTCTCTCTCTCTCTCTCAAGTAAGAAATAGATCTCTCTCTCTCTCTCTCAGGTAAGAAATAGAATCTCTCTCTCTCTCTCTCTCTCTCTCTCTCTCTCTCTCTCTCTCTGTACGTCATTCTACGACTAACAGCCACGAAATATGGCGATAAAAATAGTTTCCACACACACACTGACCCGCACGAATTTGACGGCCGTCTGCCAGAGAATAACTGGCCCACACCGAGAAGTTCCTGTCTGCCGGTGTTATCTGCTCCTATAAAATAACAATTTCCCTATCTACGAAACGACCTCTTCTGCCCTGCAGAAAATGCTAAAAGGTCACATAAAGACCTTTATATCAGTATTTTATATTTTACGATAAGGGGTCAATAGGCTTCGTTTGTTTCAAGGGGCGTAATGGCGAAATTAGGTGAAACTCAGATATGTGATGAAAGTAGTCTTGTAATGTTGTATGCATACACATACACTGTAGTATATGTATGTGTGTATATATATGTATATGTATATATATAAATTATATATATAGTATATATATATATAAATATATATATATATATATATATATATATATATATATATATATATATATATATATATATATATATATATATATATATATATATAAATAACACCATCTAACTCTACCTGAAATCTTTTCCTTTAAAAGCGGCAAGACATTATCAGGATAGTATGAATGAAAAGTCAACATACGAATGAACGAATGAATGAGAAAGAAAAGTACGGAAAACGGATGTAAAATACAAAATAAAAGCAAAATCCTCATCGAGACCGCTCGCTACAACATAACAAAATACCAAGGGAATTACTCGAAGCAAAAAAAAAAAAGTAAATAAAAAAAACTGATCCGCCCACGGAACTTCAAACACCCATTTCGTGACAAATTACCAGTCAGCAGCGAGGAAAATATATATATTCTTCGTAGCAATGGGAAAAGGAATCTCGTAGGGATGTCTGAAATCGCCAAGACGGTTGGCCACAGTGAATGTTTATTATGGAAACCGAGAATTATTATTGTTCTTCTTTTTCTAACCGCAATTTCTTTTCGATCTGACGGGAAAGAAGGTCTTTGATATATTGGGAGGTACTCTGGAAATGATCGATAAAGATTAAAAAAATAGTGGAAAAAATATAGATAAAAAATAATGGAAAAAATATAGATAAAAAAATAATGGGAAAAAATATACATAAAAATAATGGAAAAAAATATAGACAAAAAAGAATGGAAAAAAAGACGGACTTTTCTCAACCGCAATTTCTTTTCGATCTGACTGGAAAGAAGGTTTTTGATATATTGGGAGGTACTCTGAAAATGATCGATAAAGATAAAAAAAAAAAAAAAAAAAAATAATGGAAAAAAATAGACAAAAAAAGAATGGGAAAAAAGATTAAAAAAAATTTTTTTTTCGTAATTTTCTTTTCGATCTGACGTAAAAGAAGGACTTGGATATATAGGAAGCTACTCTGAAAATGATCGCTAAAGATTAAAAAAAAAAATAATGGAAAAATTTAGACAAAAAAAGAATGGAAAAAAGATAAATTTTTTTTTTCGTAATTTTCTTTTCGATCTGACGTAAAAGAAGGACTTGGATATATTGGAAGCTACTCTGAAAATGATCAATAAAGATTAAACAAAAAAGAATGAAAAATATGGGAAAAAATGTTTTTCGTAAAAAAAAATTTTTTTTTTCTTTTCGCTGTGACGAAAAAAGACTTGCATATATTGGGAGGTACTTTGAAAATGACTGATAAAGATTAAAAAAAAAATAATGGAAAAAATACAGATTAAAAAAAATTATGAAAAAAATGGAAATTATTTTTCTTCTTGATTTGACGGAAAAGAAGGGCTTGGAGACATTGGGAGCTACTCTGAAAATGATCGATAAAGATAAAAAAAAAAAAAATAAAAAAGATGGAAAAATGCAAGAACGGAAATTCACACTTTACGGAACAATAATATTACCTGACGTAAGATTCAACGTATTCAGATATATACGTTCAAATAATTAGTGTAACTCTATACCCAGTTACACAAAAGTATTTGTTTTAGAGCAGAATATACAAATATATGCCGAAGGCCAAACGCTGGGAGCCATGACGTCATTCACAACTGAAAGGAAAATTGAGAGTAAGAGGTTACAAAGGTGTAACAGGAGGAAAACCTCGCGGTTGCACTGTGAAAAAATTACTAGGACAGGATGAAGATTAAGACGGAAGAAAGAATATGAATGGAGGTACAGTAAAAGGAATGAACGGGGTTGCAGCAAGGGGCCTGAGGAAGGGACGCTGCAAAGAACCTAAAAAGTAAATGCCTACAGTGCACCGCGCGTGAGGTGCACTGACGGCACTAACCCCCCCCCCCTCCGGAGAGTATTTGTTTTTGACGCTGTGCATATTAATTCATATCTAATATCATATGGACTTCTCCATAATCTTTCAGTAAAACATAACGCCGAGTGAATTCCAGTAACGAAATCATTTGATTCAGTCTCCGCTTCAAGTCAGAAAAATTAGCAAATCTTATAAAATTCATCTTTACATTCAGGTAAGCATTCAAAGACGTCCATTAATCCTTTATCAAATCCCTACATCACCTAATCCAAAATGGTGGCTCAGCTTGTTTTAAATTGGGTGTTACCATTCCTTTGTGGGTTCTGAAAATATGACTATATTAAATTATATCTTTCTCTGCTTGATTTGAATTCTCTCTCCTTTCATGCACAAACACACAAAGCGTATATACAAACAAACATGCATATATATATATATATATATATATATATATATATATATATATATATATATATATATAAAGTATGTATATATATACAATATATATACATATATACATACACACATACACACACACACAGGTTAGTATGCAAGAATCCATAGACTACTGAGCGAAGCATTTTAAGACCACGAGACGAACGGGGGAGCCAAATATAGGACAGAAAAGCAAAAAAAAGCAAAAAGAAAAAAGCAAAAAGTAAAAAAATCAACAACTATTAAAATCTCTAATGGGATCAGCACATTCTACCATGGGCTGGTGAGGGTAAAGATTAAAGCCAACGCGAAAATCGGATCGAGAAACTCCGACAACCGTTAACTCCAAGCTAAATTAATCCCTTTCAGAGATACTAGCAGCCCTCGGCCACTAATGTCCTTCAAATACGTGGGCGGGGAGGAGGGGGAGGAGGAGGAGGAGGAGGAGGAGGTGAGAGGGAGATGGGGAAGAGGAGGAGGAGGACGAGGAGGAGGGGTAGGAGGAGGGGGAAGAGGAGTTGGTGGAGGAGAAGGAGGAAGAGGAATTGATGTGGGAGGGGAGAAAGAGAGGAAGGAGGAGGAAGAGGATGGAAGGGGGGAGGAGGAGGAGGAGGGGAAGGGTGAGGAGGAGGAGGAGGAGGAGGAGGGGAGGAGGAGGAGGAGGAGGAGGAGGGGAAGGGTGAGGAGGAGGAGGAGGAAGAGGGAAGTGGAGTTAGTGGAGGGAGAAGAAGAGGAGGAGGAGGAGGTGAGTGGATGAGGAGGAGGAGGAAGAGGAGGAGGAGAAGAGGGAGATGAGGAGGAGGAGGAGGAGGTGGAGGAGAACAGCACCACAGGTAAAAAAAATTCAACGTCTTTGATCCAGCATACCCAATTCATCTTGTTTTTATGTAACTTGTTGACATTTATGAACAATAAACATTTATTTTCTCTTTGGCAGGTTGTTGGGTGGGATGGAAGGTACACGAGCAATCCAAATAAAGCGGAAATCAAGGAAAACCGAAAATATCTTTCACTTTTCCTCGTATAGCAAACAGCTACGCCATTTAAAGCGCGCTCAAATGATTTCTTGCATCTGTGCCTATGCATGGACAACATTATCATACTCGATTCAACTATGCAGGAAAGTCTCAATGATTTGTAATACACATTATTATTATTATTGTTATTATTATTATTATTATTATTATTATTATTATTATTATTATTATTATTATTAACCCTAGCAATCCCAGGTTCAAAGAACGTGATGTTCATTTGAAAGAAGCCCCAGAAGATAATGGGAAATACAGAAAAAAATTAGTTCATAAATGAATAAATGAACAGAAAAAACATAAATAAATTGGTAACATACAAGGGGAATTGTTTTGGGGTAGGAATGCACTGCCATCTTCGCTTGAACCTTCGAGGTTCTAATTGCAGAACATCCTCGGGGAGACTGTTCAACGAACTGGTGCTGCAGTTCAGTACAAATCTGGTCGCTCTCGGCAGGAAAAGAGGATCAGGGATCAATTGTGATAGGACTGATTGATTAATTGTGGGTTATCTGGCGTCACAACTACCAGGGTCACCGACGCCGAGTGACAGGACTGAATTGAACCGAATTCAATATAGAATTTTGGTCAAAGGCCAAGCACTGGGACCTATGAGGTCACTCAGCGCTGAAACGGAAATTGGCAGGAAAAGGTCTGAAAGGTGTAACAGGAGGAGAACCTCGCAGTTGCACTATGAATCAATTGTTAGGAGAGGGCGGAAAGTAAGAAGGAAGAAAGAGAATATGAAATGAGGTACAGTAAAAGGAATGAAAGGGGTTGCAGCTAGGGACTAAAAGCACGCTGCAAAACCTTAAGTAATGCCTACAGTGCACAGCTGGAGGTGCACTGACGGCATTTCAGACTCTTACGTACTGAAGACGTTTGCAAATTAGTCTTAAGCACTGAGGACAATAATGAAATAATTTAAATCAATGTATCTAGTGTATATACTAACCTTGTGTATTACAGTCACAATGCACCAGAAACCTCCAGCCCCCATTTTCTTTAATAAAATATGATGACCTGTAAATCTGAACTTCCACGTGTAAGTTGAATACCTTATCTGATCACAAGGAAACTATATTAATAAAAAAATATATATTCATGTTAGTAAGCATATATATATATATATATATATATATATATATATATATATATATATATATATATATATATATATACACACACACATGCGTGTGTGTTTTTGTGTGTATGTATATAAATGTACATTCCCAAACAAAAAAAAAACATCAAAACCCAAAACCATGAGTCAAAAAGTCCCCAAGAACAAACAGAACAGGATAAAACCGCCAGTTCTTTTAATATTTTTTTTAATCCTTTCATTTTTATTCCACTACTTTTTTCCGGGTCGCTTCAAGTCTTTGAACAAAAAAACAAGCAGGTGAATGAAAACACAGGCAGTTCTCTAACGCCTTCGCCCCACCCCCTCCTTAAAAAGGTAGGTTGCGTTAGCTATTGATCTTCCTATATTTCTTTTCTAAGTTCAATCAATAAACATAAACAGTCTCCCTTCCGTTGTAAATTTTGCTATTCCTTTCTCATCCGAGTATCAACGATGATCGTCTATTATTATTTCTCCTTCCCTTCCCCCGTTCGTTTTCAATTCTATAACCTTTTAGACGTCCCTTCGGCCCCTAGCTGCAACCCCTTCCATTCCTTTTACTGTACCTCCGTTCGTAGTCTCTTTCATCCATCTTATTTTCCATCCCCTCTTAACAATTGATTCAAAGTGCGACTGCGAGGTTTTCCTCCTGTTACACCTTTCAAACCTCTTTTACCCCCTATATCTCCGTTTCAGAGCTGAATGACCTCATAGGTACCAGCGCTTGGCCTTTGGCCTAAATTCTATATTCTGTTCTATTCTATATCCTTTTAAGCTAACACTCGTCATGTTTCCTGCTCTGTGACCGACTTCTAAGGTTATTATTTTGTATCCATGACGAAATTACAGTGATGTATTGTATGAGTTACAAGACGTTTCTGAATAGATACCTTTTGAGGTTTTTTGTCAGTTTATTAGTTTGTCAAATCGCGGATTTATCGACTATAGGAAATGTAATAGAAAGTCTACGTTACGTCTGTTTTAATGGCTGTTTGCTTCTCAGTTCTATTTTTAGTTTTCCGTAAAAGAAAACTACTGTGCCGGCTTTGTCTGTCCGTCCGCCCTCAGATCTTAAAAACTGCTGAGGCTAGAGGGCTGCAAATTGCTATGCTAATCATCCACCCTCCAATCATCAAACATACCAAAATTGCAGCCCTCTAGCCTCAGTAGTTTTTAATTTATGTAAGGTTAAATTTAGCCATAATCTTGCATATGGCAACTATGCAGGACAGGCCCCCACCGGGTCGTGGTTAAAGATTCATGGGCCGCGGCTCATACAGCATTATACCGAGACCACCGAAAGATGGATCTATTTTCGGTGGCCTTGATTATACGCTGGACAGAAAACTCGACTGCGCTGAAGAAACTTCTGCGCATTTTTTACTTGTTTGTTTAATCATGTGCACCCCTCATTTGTTTTTGTTTTTTTTTGGGGGGGGCCACTTTTCGCAAATCAGTAAGGAAAATCTCTATCTTCTGGGGAAAGCTAACTGGGAGAACTGAATATAAAATTTAAGCCAAAGGCAAAGCACTGGGACCTATGAGGTCATTCAGCGCTGAAACGGAAATTGACAAGTAAAAGGGTTTGAAAGGTGTAACGGGAGGAAAGCCTCGCAGTTGCACTATGAATCAGTTGTTAGGAGAGGGAGGAAAGTAAGATGGAAGAGAATATGAAAGGAGGTACAGTAAAAGCAACGAAAGGGGCTGCAGCTAGGGGCAGAAGGAATGCTGCAGAGAACCTTAAGTAATGCCTACAGTGCACAGCATGAGGTACACTGACGGCACTAACACAGAATCTTGCAGACGTATCTAAGTCCTCAAGAACCGGCAGGTCGGTTTAATAACAAAATTGCTCTGAAAACCGGCTCGTGAAAATAGAACTCACATTAGCAAGTTGCAAAAGTTGCGATGCCATCTCTGAGAAAGACCAAAGAATTTCATTACGCTTTTTCTCGCCGCTCACAACAAAGCAAGTGGGAAATTCTTCTACTTTCTCTGGCTGCGGTTACAGAAAAGGAACTCTGGTTTTGTTGGCAGATCCCAAAATGAAATTTTACACGTCACAATGAGTTGTTGACCATTTCACTTTAGAAAAGGTACCTCTTTAGAAAATAATAAAAAAAAAATAATTAACGTTTTTAGATGTTAATGAAAAAACCTTCCCAATTACACAATCATGGAAAACAGGGACCTCACTAAGTCTTGACTTGTTCCGCAAGGAGGTTTTCATTCTGATAACTTTACCCATTTTTTCTTATAATCATCTTTGCAGCATCGCCTTTATTTGTCCCTTACCCATTTTCTAATCTCTTCCTCCTTTTTTTTTTATTTTAAGCCCTTCCGCCTAAATACAATTATTCAGTTGTTCACACTTCAAGGAAGCTTATTTTTATGCGACTTATTCAGAATATAATAACCTGTCTCTGTTTTTTTTCGCATGTCACGCGATTCACAGGATAAACGAGGTCTCCTCTGAAAGAGATTATTTTTAATCCAGTGTAAGAAAAGTTTAAAAAATAAGTATTCAGTTCTATTACAGCACTTGATGAAACCGTCACCTCAAAAAAGATAATGATTTCTATTTCATTGTTAAAAAGTACATTCTTTTTCAGTATCCAGTTCTATTACAGCAATTAATGAAACCAAGCTCCAAGGTCTGTATAAACCTTGCTCCAACTCAGTGTTATTATGAAGAAGCTCTATATTGCTCCAAAATCTGGCGAAAACTCTGGTTTTTATTAAGGGAAGCTAGCTAACCGTTGTTAAGTTCAAGTGTTAAAACTCAGCAGTTCAAGTTCAGTACTTCAAGTTCAAACGTTAAAATTTTATTAGCTGTTCAAATATTATCATTCAGTAGTTTAAATTCAAATTATAAAATTCAGTAGTTTAAGTTCAATTGTTAAAACTCAGCATTTTAAGTGCAGATGTTAAAATTCAGTAGTGTAATTTCAAATGTTAAAATTCAGTAGTGTAATTTCAAATGTTAAAATTCATTAGTTTAATTTCAAATGTTAAAATTCTGTAGTTCAAAATCAAAAGTTCAATGTTCAAATGTTAAAATTCAGTAGTTTAAGTTCAAATGTTCAATGTTCAAATGTTAAAATTCAGCAGTTTAAGTTCAAATGTTCAATGTTCAAATGTTAAAATTCAGCAGTGTAAGTTCAAATGTTAAAATTCAGCAGTGTAAGTTTAAATGTTAAAATTCAGCAGTGTAAGTTTAAATGTTAAAATTCAGCAGTGTAAGTTCAAATGTTAAAATCCAGTAGTTTAAAATAAGCATTTTAAGTTTAAAATAGTCTTAATATAGGCCGGTATTTCAAGTTACTGAAGACCGAAGACTGATATGCCCAAGGCTTGGTAAAACTGACGCCATTCCAAACTACATTAACTTTTGGGCACGACGCCAAAATTCACAAGACATTCAAAAACAATAATGAAAACTAATTATTAAAGCACCTACGAAATAACGAGTCCAAAATCAATGAGTATGAAGAGACAAAAATCTTATCTGGTCCAAATGTTACCAACTATTCAAATTTAATGCTGGAAAATTCCACGCAACCAGGAATTTTATTTCATGCTCCCGTGACAAACATCAAAAGCTCATCAATACCCTTATCACCCGGCGCGTTATCAACTCTCTCATTACCAAATCACGGCAATTATCCAAAGCGTAAAAGTAAATACCGGGTCAAAAACGACAATTCATTTAGCGACAAACGCTGCTTTTACTAAATCGGGACGCTCGTTTTGGAGGGAAATCCTCGCTTTGGAAGGATTATCCTTTCGTCATCCATTCAGTCACAGGTTAGCAATTAGTAGCTGCTCTATCACAGAGGTTGGCAGTTAGCAGTTGCTCTATCAAAGAGGTTAGCAATCAGTAGCTGCTCTATCACAGAGGTTGGCAATTAGTAGCAGCTCTATCACAGAGATTGGCAATCAGTAGCTGCTCTGTCACAGAGGTTAGCAATCAGTAGCTGCTCTATCACAGAGGTTGGCAATCAGTAGCTGCTCTATCACAGAGGTTAGCAATCAGTAGCTGCTCTATCACGGAGATTGGCAATCAGTAGCTGCTCTATCACAGAGGTTAGCAATCAGTAGCTGCTCTATCACGGAGATTGGCAATCAGTAGCTGCTCTGTCACAGAGGTTAGCAATCAGTAGCTGCTCTATCACGGAGATTGGCAATCAGTAGCTGCTCTATCACAGAGGTTAGCAATCAGTAGCTGCTCTATCACACAGGTTGGCAATCAGTAGCTGCTCTATCACAGAGGTTAGCAATCAGTAGCTGCTCTATCACGGAGATTGGCAATCAGTAGCTGCTCTATCACAGAGGTTAGCAATCAGTAGCTGCTCTATCACGGAGATTGGCAATCAGTAGCTGCTCTATCACACAGGTTAGCAATCAGTAGCTGCTCTATCACACAGGTTAGCAATTAGTAGCTGCTCTATCACAGAGGCTGGTAATCGGTAGTTGCTCTATCAGAGAGTCTGGCAATCAGTAGCTGCTCTATCACAGAGGTTAGCAATTAGTAGCTGCTCTGTCACAGAGGTTGACAATTAGTAGCTGCTCTATCACAGAGATTGGCAATTAGTAGCTGCTCTATCACAGAGGTTGGCAATCAGTAGCTGCTCTATCACAGAGGTTAGCAATCAGTAGCTGCTCTATCATAGAGGTTAAAAATCAGTAGCTGCTCCATCACAGAGGTTAGCAATTAGTAGCTGCTCTATCACAGAGGTTGGCAATTAGTAGCTGCTCTATCACAGAGGTTGGCAATCAGTAGCTGCTCTATCACAGAGGTTAGCAATCAGTAGCTGCTCTATCATAGAGGTTAAAAATCAGTAGCTGCTCTATCACAGACATTAGCAACCAGTAGCTGCTCTATCACAGAGGTTAGCAATCAGTAGCTGCTCTATCATAGGGGTTAAAAATCAGCAACTGCTCTATCACAGACATTAGCAACCAGTAGCTGCTCTATCACAGAGGTTAGCAATCAGTAGCTGCTCTATCATAGAGGTTAAAAATCAGTAGCTGCTCTATTACAGACATTAGCAACCAGTAGCTGCTCTATCACAGAGGTTAGCAATCAGCAGCTGATCTATCACTGTTAAAAATGTTACAAAAAGTCCAATGTTGGCTCACACTTGAGTAGAGATAATTGAGATTTCTTCGAATCTCTTTGTTTCTTGATTATTCCCAGATATTCCACATTCTCTCTCTCTCTCTCTCTCTCTCTCTCTCTCTCTCTCTCTCTCTCTCTCTCTCTCTCTCTCTTAGT